>NC_050531.1:6512241-6514225 GCF_002922805.2 Oryzias melastigma | reverse complement strand
AAAAAAAAAATGAATTTTCTTAAGAAGTTTTCATACAAGATGAGGCAAAAAAAAAGAAATATTTTCATACAGAATAACAAAAACGAAGCAAAAAGGGAATTTGATCTTTAATCCAAACTTACATAAATGCTACATTAGCAGAAAGTTAAAATATGATTGTAAATATAGAATATTTTCATGTTTTCTCTTCTTTTGCTCATCAGAGCACACTGTGGTGTTTTCGTCTTTTGTCCCTTTCTCCTTGAAAATCATTCATGTTTTTTACAGAAAGTACAGTTTTTTGTGGGTTTTTTTCTTCGAGTCAGCCTGAGGACAGCTGCTGGCACGCCTGGATCGATGACTTAACCAGCCCTAACTCCACAAAGACTCCCGGCTCAGTTAGAGCTCAGCTGCTTTTCTCATGGCAGACCCCCCCAAAAAAATAAATATTTATCACCTGAGTGGAGTGGAAGTGATTTTTAACTTTAGAGGGAGCAACAATAGAATACGAGCCCAATCAGATGACGCAAGATACACTCATGCAAGCAACAGAAAAATGTAAATATTTATTTACATTTCTGTAAATAAAGCTGGGACTGAACGGCAGTTATGCAAGACTTCTCGTGAGTTTTACCCATAATGCTCTTTCGGGCTCATTGCAAACTTTCTTCAGTCAAGGTGCCGACATTTAAAATTCTTAATGTAAAGATCTTTCACTGCCTGCTCAGCTTGAGCTGCGTTTATGTCTTTCTTTTCTTTACCGCCCCTTCAGGGGACTCGAGACCTGCCAGACTTCACAGATGTGTATCGTTTCAATGGAATCTGTTTCACTTTTTGTCCTCAGATAAGAGTATCACAGCTCAGAGAAAACATCAGCTTTTACGGTTAAACACTGAGTTATTTATAATATATTGTCTTTTCTTACAAGTTTGTGCAGTTTTGAGAAAAGTAAGAGACCTGTCCTCTTCCTCCTTTAATTACATTTTTTAAACCAAATAAATATTCCAAAATGTAACAAAAATACATTTTTATATTGTTTTTATTTTAACAAAGATACAACTTCAAGTTTCGGATTCATTTTCAAGTTCACAGATGATTTAAAACCTCTTGATCTTGAAAAAAACTATTAAATATTTCCCTTTTTGAAACATTTTTCTTTTTTTTTCTTAGTATTTAAAAGAGAAAATTGTAGACAGAACAAGCACATATTATTATATCACCTCCGCCATGTTTGACAGTGGGAATTAGATCTTTCCTATTAAATTGTGAGTATTTTTTTTGTCAAACATTGTTAAGGATTGAGGTAAAATATTTCCACATTTTTCTCACATCTCTAATGGTGGATGTTTTTTAAATTTACTTTTTTTTAAATTTATTTTACTATTATGTTTTTTAGTTTTAACAATTATAACTCATTATAACGCATTAACTGTACACACACTCGCCACTTTATTAGGTACACCTTTCCAACTGCTCGTTAATGCAAATTTCTAATCAGCCAATCACGTGGCAGCAACTCAGTGCATGTAGAGATGGTCCAGATGATCTGCTGCAGTTCAAACTGAGCGTCAGAATGAGGAAGAAAGGTGATTGAAGCGATTTCGATGGTTGTTGGTGCCTTAATATTTCAGAAACTGTGGATCTTCTGGGATTTTCACCCACAACCATCTCTAGGATTCACAGAAATTGTTGTTCAGCTTTTGTCCCATCTCGTCAGGGGTCGCTACAGGTGGTTTGGCAGAGACTTTTATGCCAAATTCCCTTCCTGACACAACCTTGGATTTTATCCGGGTACTAGAACATTGGATGTAAGTCACTGCGTTCACTGAGAAGTGAACCCAGGTTTCACACGTCAGCCCTAAACCCAACCAACTAAACCATCCACTATCCTAGGGTTTACAGAGAATAGTCGAGAAAAGAGAAAATATCCAGGTATGTGAACAGAAATGCCTTGTTGATGTCAGAGGAGAATGATAGAAAGGCAACAGTAACTCAAATAATTAAT
>NC_050531.1:6511401-6511898 GCF_002922805.2 Oryzias melastigma | reverse complement strand
ACTGATGTTTAATGTGGTATTCTTTTTCTTCAGGCTTTACACCGCATCAACACCGTAGAACTAGCAGACAAAAGGCAATTCTTAAATGCAAAATATGGATTACACAAATGATTTACATAAAAAAATAATACACATACATACCACTTTGGCCTGCTAATGAACTAACCGGTGGACGAAAACAAACAAAAAATTCCTTTTAATTCTTCTCCTTAAACTTTCTGTCGGGCCGACTTCGCATGCGCTTGCTAGACTGGCTTCTCTGATACGAAAACCCGGAAGTACTTCTAGCGACCTTTGGCCGAACTCAAATAATCTAAACACTTAAAAACTCTTCAAAAATAAATATTACTGTTCTGACAGCTCCATAAATGTCTTTTAAATGCTAGAAAAATTAAATATATAAACGTACAAAAAATAATCGAAAATAATTATTAACGTTTCTAGCACACTAGCGCCCTCTGCTGACGAAATAGTGAACTGCACTTATCAACCGTTAC
>NC_050531.1:6498885-6510051 GCF_002922805.2 Oryzias melastigma | reverse complement strand
GTTACAACCGAGGTCTGCAGAAGAACATCTCTGAACAACACGTTCATCCTTGAGGCAGATGGACTACAGCATCACACAGGGTATCACTCCGGATACAAGAACAAGAAACTGAGGCTACAAAAACCAAAAATGGACAATAGAAGGTTGGAAAAACTTTGTCTGATCTGATGAATCTCCATTTCTGCAGTAGGGCCGTAGTTTGGTATCAGTAACATGAAAACATTCTGCCTTGTATCTACGGTTCAGACTGGTGGTGGTAGTATAATGGTGTGGGGGATATTTTCTTGGCACACTTTGGGCCCCTTAGTACCAATTAGTAAATAGCTTAAGTATTGTTGGTGGCCATCTCTTTCTATACGACAGATGCAGCATCGCGTTCTCCCAAAGATAAACTCCAACCATTTCCTCTTTTGAATCTCTCACAGCCTAAAAAACATTTTCTCCATTTAAAAGACGACTACTTCTTCTCAGAGTCGATGCTAAAATGATTCTTTGCTGATGATCACCGTAAAGTGATCGAGAAAGTGGGTGTGTGTTTATGTTAGACTAGGGGCGGAGCTGTCAGAAAGGGGCGGTCTCACTTTGAGACATCACATTGGTTTCGTGTGAATGGGAGGGGCTTACTCAGGATTACTCAGAAATGCGTAAATGGATCAAAATACTGCTTTGGGGTTGTTTATAGTAAGAAATAAACATATAATACACTTAACAATTTAAAAAATTGGTTGAAAACTTTTAATGACGAGTTTCCAAGCTGGATTCATTACTTATTTCTCAGAAAAACACAAAAAAACCCTCAAAGATCTTTAAAAAAACATCAGAGCATAAAAAAGGTAAAATAATGACAAAAACACAACCATGTTCTGAACGTTATTTCCAGCAGGATTAAGGCAGGAAAAGTTCTGTTTCTCTGCATGACTTTAAAGACTGGGCTCTGTTTATCCCAACAGCTCCTAACATTATAAACAGTCTCCAAGGAGACGGCAGTGAATGAAAGCAAATCATGTGAAGAGGAAGTAGCTGTTTGTTTCCTCTGAGATGGACGCTTCAGCTCGATTGCACAACGAGGCAGACCGCTGGAGCCGACTCCTCCAAACAGCTGCCGCCTCCCGGAGCGGACACCCCGGCTCGCCGGCTCCGGGCCAAAATGTCAGAGTTCATTTGCATAAAGTTAAGGGTGAGCTGGATTTGGCCCGCTGCCTGCACAGACCGCTAATCTAATCCGCGCTTGCGTGTTCAGGGAGGAAGGCAAACAGGACGCCTCTACTCGGGTAACTCGTGTGAAGGAGATTGAGTCTTGACACAGTTTGCAGAGGAGAACAGGGCATTCCTCTGGATTACATCTCTAAACCACAACAGCAGAAAAAAAGAGACTACACCTCCTATGTCAACTCTAGGGGACCTAGAATCACTATAATAGTTTTTTTTCTTGGTTTAATCTTCCTATATGCATTAAAAATCAAATATGTTGCCTCACAAAATTAAAAAAAAACATCTAAAAAATTGAAAGGGGAAACAAAACTGTAATACCACCGCTTTTGTCCTTCAGAATCTACTGGAAAATCATTCCCAGTCCTCTTTTAATTGTCATTTTTAGCCAAAATTAACATTAAAAAATTCAAGAAATTCATCTAAGAGTTGCAGGAGGAGCAACCCCGTCTCTACTTCCTGGGGAGGCTGCAAAATATAGCCTAAAAATGCATAAATACATAAAATTAATCTATTTTTTTAATTAAAATTAAGAATCAAATGTTATTTTTGTGGGTTTTCAATGTTTCTTCGGTAAAAAAGCAGCAAATTTATGAGTTTCCTGTTCAAATATGGCAGCTGTAGCCCCGCCTCCCCAGCGCCGCACACTGTACCTGCACCTACATTGTTTCAAGAGAATCTGGAAACAGAGTAAAATATGGGGCCCGAAAATTAATTGCCGCTTGGCCCCAAAAAATCTTTTAAGATTTCAACCTTTTTTCTCGTCTCTTTTTTATCAAACCTTTTAGACATTTTTTTTTTTTTTTTTTGCGTGACACTGCTCTGATCAGCTGATTCACAGATAAATAACAGCTACAGTTTATTCACATTCAAAAGTGTAACAGCTGGTAGTTCTCAAAAGGTTTTAAAATATTATTTTTGAAAGGGTTTCCTAAAGTTTAGGAAATGTCCGTTAATGCAACCGGCTAAAGTTACAATTTCCACTTCCTGCTACAGATTGATTCTGACGCTATCTTGCCTGTTTTGGGCTTTCTATCATCATTTATTTTAAAATTGCCTTATTTGTTTATTTCTGATTACATTGGTGCCATTTTGTGACTCATTTAGTCTTTTTATCCCCTAAAAATGCGCTTTAAAGGGTAACCAAGTTAACTAAGTTAACTTTTTTTGGCTGTTGACATCTATAAATGGAGCTTTAAAAGTGCTGTCTGTTGGTCATAGCCAAACTTTTGACAAATTGAAATAAAACTGTTTAATTCTTAAAATTATGGTCTGTGTGCTGCCCCCTAGAGGTTGAATTGAGGTATTACAGTTGAACTTTGTGATTGATCAAACCATGTAAGTTTCAGAAGTCTGACATCATAATCTGCAGCTTCAGTAATGATAACAGTCCAGCCCCCAAGCCCCGCCCCTCTGACTGGATTTTCAAATTTTGGCTGTGGGCGGAGTCAGCCTCCAACTTCCTGGTTTGGTTACCCTTTAAAAACACATTAGACAGTCCGCCTGCCTCACTGCAGTGCGTATTCCACGAGGCAGAGGGCGCCGGTGAGCCCAGAGAATGTGACACAGCGGCTAAAGAATAATAGAATTAGCGGCAGCCGTCCAGTTACTATTTAATATTGATTAGCATCATTTTCTAAATGGAGAATTTCGTTTTTTTAACTCGTAACTCAAGAAAATGTTTAGACTCGTCACTGGTAGTGATATCCACTGAGACAGAGCAGCGCATGGAGTTCATTATAAGTAAAAGAAAGTCAATAATAACAATTTTTTTTTCTATGCTACAGTTTGTAAACAGAAGAAAAATGCTAAAATGAAATTTTAGACAACACACTTTAACTGCTGTCAATGAAATGGTGAATAAGCTGCTCTGTTGGGTTCACATGTCTGTAAATCTGACTGATGACATCACTTCCTGTCACCCATCTTTTTACAGGCTCTCCTGCTAGCTCACAGCCCCTCACACCCCCAACCTTAGACCAGTTAGACGTTCATGGATCTGTTTGTCTACAAGTGGATGCATCAGAATGGAGCATATTTTCTACATTTTTTCAACACAATTTTTTTTCATCTGCCACTCAGAAATGCAATTCTATGTCCTCCATCATCAGAAAAAAGCCACAAAACATGTTAAAAACACAGAAAACATTTTTGGGAATATTATTGGGACAAATTTCAATAAAAAAATGAAGATTTACAAGATTCTGCAAAATTCTCCTGATATTTCAAGATCAGGATCACAAAGGAGCCCATCTTTAAAAAACGGGGTCAGGTCAGTTTGGACTGAAAACTTGTTCTGGTTATTCAGGTGAAACGAACTCTGGTTCACTTCAAGTTTTCTGGACGGATCACAGTAATTGTAACCAAAGCAGCAAACTTCCTGAGAAACCTGTAACTCCATTTGGATGGCAGTTGATACAAAATTAAATACTTCATCTGAATTATTCTTTTTTCATTCATGGTCATTTCCTCTAAACTGCACTATAGAGACGTCAAGATGGATCATACTCTTTAAATATCAGCAGGAGGTGACAAATTTTGATCCAAAAATATGACTGTTATTAACCGTCAGTAGATTTTTGAGCACTTTTCCTCTGCTTTTATAATTTATCCATATAAAAAATTGTTGATCACGATGCTTAATATTCATTTTTCTACTAGAACACTTTTTTTTGTTCAAATATTTGTATTTTATATCACACTAATTAAAAAATATGCCTGAAAACCTCCAAAAAACTAATATCTGAGTAGGAAATATTGTCATCTTTGTACTCTAAAAGTCCTAAAACTGAGATCAAGCAGTTTTGTGTTTTATGACAAGAATCAAACATGTAGACACAAAATAAAAATTCAAAAACAAAGTAAAAAAATATGAAAATTGTCTAGTAAAAGCGAAGAAGAAGCTTCAAAAAACGATTTCAATATTTGATAGATTTATTCAGAAGATTTTCACAATTATGTGTCATAAACCCTTTTTGAAACCTTATCATCAAATTTTAATTTTTTTTCTTTCAAAGAATTCTTCTTTTCCTTTTTTTTTTTTTTCCTGTCATGATTGTCACTGTTGGGGGCGTGGCCTTCTTTAGGTGAGGATGTGGACTCACCTGAAGCTCACCTTCAATCCTTTCTGTCTGGCCCTTTTATCAGGTGAATTTGGGGTAAATCTGCACCTAAATTTATGCATTTTTGTCCTTTTTTTTTTTTTAGACTTTTCTTTATATATTTCCACTAGCATCTCTCAGATTTCAGTTTATCTCTAAACTCAAATCTTTTTGCAGAATTTTGGGTCATAAACGAGTTAAAATTAAACCAATTAAGTTTACAAGTGACAGCTTGGAGGTTAAAAGTTGATCAAAAACATTAAAGAGGACATGAAATGTGAGGGGGGGGTGATGAGCTCTGCAAGCCTGTGGTGACTTCAACTTCCCAGAGCCACAGTTATGTTAAAGTCATTATGGGATGGTTAAGGATCCTCGCAGGAAAACAGACCAAACATGCTTCCATGAGCGGAAAATAATTCAAAAAATGATCTGATAGTAAGACTTTTTTTCGTTTTGGTGAGGCGTAAGCGTTACAACTTATTTATTTATTTATTTATTTATCCTCTTCTGGTTTCAGTCACTTCTAACTTCAAGGAAATCCAAGAATCTTCCGTCATACTCACCGAATCTCTTGTATCCAAAAGATTGTACTTCCTCCTCGTCTGCAAAGTCGTCTGTGTGACATAATCAGAAACACATGGCATGAGTCCCTCATAAGGCCCAGCGGGGGGGCACACAGTGTTTAAAACAGCTGGAAGGAGTTCATAAAGAAGCACCAACAATACGATGATGTCAAAGATTTATTATGTTAAATAATAATCTAAAAAAGTGTGGTGTGGATGCAGGAGGTCCAGGGAGTTTGTTGACAGTAAACCTTAATTACACTGGAGTAAAGTGAGGACAGAGAATAATAGTAGACAGATGCAGCCAGGGGGGGTGGAGGAGAACTGGAGGACATGGAAGAGGTCAGAGGAGGTTTGTCTTCATGTGGAGTCATCTTCTTAAATCAGATCTCTCCATTTTTTTAATCTGTGCGCCCTCATTTGGATGATTTTTACAGCAGGTGGTGCAACAAACTCTCCCTGTGCAAGATTGAATTTAACAGGAGTTTGATAAGAAACCTAATTTGTGGGAGTAAAAAACAAAAATGTGATGAAGTCTTTGATTCCTTGCAAGAGGATGCAAAACTCCTGCGCGTAATGTCATCCAGATGTGCGCATGATCCGAGCGCACGCGGGGCGCACGGAGCCACAGATCGGAATGTCAGATATTTGGATAAAGACGTGCTCGTTTCCACATCTGCAGACGTCCTCCTACCTTTCATGGCGTTTTCCAACTCGTTGAAATGTGTAGAAGCGATGAGGATCCCCGTCACTTTCTGCGCATCGCAGCATCCAGGACGAAGTAGTTAACCTGGTCTAAGTTTGGAAAGTTTTTAAGAAAAAAAATGAAGTTTTAAGGGGGAAAACGTGAAAATTACAAGTGGTTTTCAAATTAAAATCCCATCATTTCTTCTGTTCCTGGTCAGTTCTTGAAGCTGCGATGATCCTGGAGTTTCGTCCTGCAGAGAAGCGACTTAAATAAAAAAGTTTTCCACCTTTTGTTCTTTAAAAAAACAGTTTGGATATATTATGGGATGGGTTTAAAGTTAAAGCCCTCAAAGCAACGAGGGAATTTAACCTCGAAATGATGGACTCAGAATAAAGACTTCTCTCAGGCAGAACTTGAAGAGGTTTTTTTTTATTCCCAGTCTGGGAGTTGTAACTTGGTGGGCGGGGCTAATCTTCCCCAAAAGAAAAGAACAAGGTGAGTCTAAAATCGACTGTGTTAATAAAAGTGACCACAAGAGGGCGCGCGGGGATAAAAGTACTAAGAAGTTTGCATTTGGAATTTAATACTTTCAAAAGGGAAACAAAATGATATTGTTTTCTGGTCGTTTGTATTTATATTCATTCAATATTAACATATAAAACTGTATTTCTATCAAAGTTAATTAACTTTAATAAAAAAAAGTTGTCTTGAACTTATTAACTCCTTAAAACTTGACATTATCTAATTAAATAGTTTAAATTTTATTCATAATTAGTGTCATTTCCTTAATATAAACCACCAAATAAAAAAAACTTTATTTATAAACACTTATTTTGACATCTTAATGCTTTATTGGGCAAATATGAGAAACGTACTCTGGCAAATCCAGCATTTAAAGGCATAAATAGGCAGAAAAAACAAATAATAAAGAAAAAAATAAAGATATATTCACCTCATGAAAATGACATGACAATTTTAACCACATTTGGACACTTTTTTCCATTTGTGCTGCACTCATGTCACATTTTATTAGTTTTTTTCAAGAATAAAAGCATTATATGTGACTTGCACTACATATATAATTTTAAATCCATATTTAAACAATTTTCAAAACTATCTTAGAAAAAAAATGAACTTCACTTCTACGGCACCAAACAAACATTTCCTCCTATCCATAAGTCACAAGTTAAGTTTTCTTTCTGTTTCCATGGCAGCAAATTATTAAATGAGTTTGAGGTTCAATAAAAACAACCCCAGAAATGCTGATATCAAGGTATTAAAGATTATGTTTGAAAAGATATATTTTACAATTTATTTTTTATAATAACCAATTTGATTTTATTCTACAATATATTTAAATCCTACATACAAACATTAAACCTCAATATAAACTTTAACATAATTTAAATGTTAAATATATATCTTAACATTAAATGTAAATCTTAAGTTAATAATAGATATGATATAAATGTCAGTGTATGTACAGTACATGTCCTTAAGTCTCAGATAATGCTTTTATTTTGAAAAAATACAGACAAAACTAGATATACATGAAAAGAAATGTGGTAAAATTGTCATGTAATTTTCATTTTTCTCTTAAAAGTTTCTCATAAAATTGTCTTCCATTTGTTAACTTGTTAAAACGTTATTATTTTTGCACATTATCCATTTAAATAGTTGATTTTTGAGTCTTAATTTTATGAATACTTGTGCTTTGTCTGTAAGAGTGAACTCCCCACTCCATCCGGTTTATTGTGTCTTCTGCAGCGTCTCCTCCTGTAGAAACGGAGGACAGACCACGCACAATCGGCGCTGTTCTGCAGTTAATCTAACCAAAGAGGAAATTAAATCACGGGGGGTTGATAGGCAGTGTGTCCTGAGGTGGAAACCTGGTATTCATTATAGATCATTTCAAACATTTTATGCTCTCGTTGTTTATCTTAACTTCTTGTATCATCAAACACAATGAAAGCGTCTTATATTACCACTTTCTCGGTTTCCTGCCGATCAGCTGCAGGGTTCATCGTCCCTGTGATTCCAGCACTTCCTGTCTCTAAAAATCTCTGGCCTGCAGATGCAGATGGCCGATCAAAGACAGAGCTCCAGCTGCATCCTCCCGGACTAACAAGGAGCATCAAAGACGGCTGACAGGACCACTCTTGTGCCTTCCTTAGTGGGCCGCGCCACGAATTTTGTGCTCAGATGTTGGAGCTGGGATAATAACCCGACTGCTGAAATCCTCTGAGATTCTAAAGAAAGCCAGGCAAATTTGAAGCAGAGCATCGCATATCGGGTTTCAGATCATGTTTAAAGAGGACTACTTGTTTTTCTAAGGGCTGTTATTCAAGCAGCAGGCTGGATTTAAGATTAGAAATGGTGGGGATCTGATAAAAAATGGGGGAAAAAAGCAGCTCGGAGCTGGATGTGTTACAGCTGCTGGTTCTCATTGAGAGGTTGGAACCTCATTTGCTGGGTCACGGACCTCAGCAGTAAACTAAAACCTCAGAAATTTCACATTTAATGTCCTTCTGTTGGAGTCAGACGTCTAGAGAACGAGTTACTGATAGTAAAAGACAAATATTTTAGTAAACATGTTTCTAAATTGGTCATTCGTGAACATACGTTGAAAAAGTGAAATTTTACGTGAAATTTTAACAAACGTATCAGGAACGTTAAAACCACAGAAGAAACAAAGAGCACGTAAATCAACATAAATGCCAAATCTGGCCTAAATTTATAGGTAAATTGAGTAATTTTAACATAATTGAATGATGAAATGCGCCGATTAGTCGACTATTAAAATAGTCAAATTTAATAAATTTATACTAGATGGAGTCAGAGTAAACTAACAAACCAAATCACTCGATAAATCATTAAATTAAGACTTTAATTTATAGCAGATACATTCAAATTTCAATCATCAAAGGAGACGTTGGCGTCTTATTCTGGCGGTAAACTATGTCAGAGCGGCTGCAGATGAAGGGGATTATGGGAAATGGTGTTTTACAGAGGAGCTGTGGATCCAACAATTCTGCATGACAACTTTTGATGAGATGTTGCGTTGATGTTGCGTTTTCATTGCAGTTTTGTGAAATATTTCAATTTCAGTACGCCTCAAAAAGTATCTCCTCCAAGCACAAAAACTTTTTTTTAAATAAAAGTGAGTTTTTTTATTTTTGTTTCCATTAGGCACATTTATTATTGTATTATAGTACTATGGATCTGACATGTTTTGGTACATTTAAGTCAAATAACAGATTTTAATGACAGGATCTTTAAAAAAATAAACAGTTTGAGAGCATTTTAATGTCTTTATGCTAATAAATGTATTTAAAACACTTTTTGCTGATTTAGTTTCTATACATATTACATTGGCGTTGACCCGTACAAATTTAAATACTGATAAAAAAAATTAAAAAAAACGAAAATATGCATTCAGCTGGCTACACAAAAATCATTTTTCCCGCATGCATGCACTCCCCTGCTCCAGTTGTGGCCCGTAAAGCGGAGCTTAGCCTTTGACCGAGCCCCTGCATGCTGGGTCCCTGCAGGGGGCCGAGGATTACCGTCTGTCTGGTGGAGATTAGACCACAAAGTTTTACCTGAGGAAGGCTCTGGAGTCTGCAGGACACAGCTAAGTGTGGGAGATAACTGTGTTGCTAACTGTGCCCTAAGCTGCAGGTATGATGCTCAATAACTCATAATGCAAATACAGTAAGAGGATCTGGACGGCTGAGTAGATCCATAAAAATAGAACAATCCCTGCAGGAAGCGCGGCGTCCTGCTCACATCTCTGCCACTGGAGTCCGTCGACAAGGTCCTTGAGGTAAATTCCTTTTCTTTATGTTCCTGCTTTAAAGAAACGCTCACATCTACACTTCATTTTGGGGAACAAATGAGCAGAAATTAAGTCAAAGATTCAGTTAGTAATTCCAGGGATGCAATTATTCATCTTTTAGATTTTTCTTTAAGAGATTTCAACTTATTTCTGCTAAAATACACTAATTTATGTCACAGATTCACTTCTGCTTTGCTTAAAGGAGGCAAAAAATGTTGTGACCCTTAGAGATGACCTCAATTTAATGAAGGCAAGAACACAAGAAACAACAGCGTCCACTAGGAGGACGGTTGTTTAATTTATTATGTTTCATGCATCATTCTTTGGTGTTTTCTTCTGGCCTCCGATTGGTTGAATGCATTTTAGGAGTTTAGAACTCAGGAAGCACATTTTTGTCATGTTTAGTGCTTGTTTTTTGCTCTTAAAGACATTTTTCATGGTTTTATTTTGTCACTCTTTGAGAAAGTGCAAGAAAATAAAAAGAAGAATAACGACCCTTTTTTTCCATTAAGTTTTCTGAACAGCAATTACACACAACAAAACACAAAACTAGAAAATAAAAAAATAAAGAATCACACAAGATACGACAGTATTAGCCGCTCTGAACGAGGATAACAGATGGAGACACAGATTAGATCAACTTTACATTCAAATAAAACATTAACATCTTGATAGTTTTCTTGTTTTTAAAGTGCCATAATGAGGAAATGTTTCCTTTTTTCCATAATATGACTCAAATTTAGTAACGTTTATTTAACTGGAACCTTTACTGTGCATTAGTCAAATAAAAGGTACTTAATACCAGATTAAAGCTCTCAGATCTGATTTGAATCTACCGTCACCAAGACATACAAATACAAGAATTATCATAAAATAGTACAAAGTACTCACATAAAAGGTTCAATTACTTCAAAATCAAATAAAAAAGACACATGATTCTTTAACACTATTTAAAATAGAGCAAATAACAGAATATTGGACAGAACTGAAACTAGACAACCACCTCTCCCATCTGTAGTGTTGACTAAAACATTTTTTAAAGAGTAATTGATTACTTTACTTTAGTTACTGGATGAAATTATGATTACATTAGTTTAATCATCCCCCAATGTAAAAAATAATTCACTACTTATTACTTTACTTTACTTTTTACCACTTACATACAAATTTTCAAGAGAATAAAGCCGGCAAGAATAAAATAGTCTTATAAAATCCTCAAAATAAAAACATGGAGGCCAAACAACGGCTTATAGAACCACTAATTCAGTAACTTCAACACATAAACATGAGAAAGTTGTATAGTAGCCTACATAATACATCAATCAATCAATTTATTGTTGTAGCACTTTTCATCTGCATGCTGTTGAACACGCTTAATGAAAAACATTAGTTAAAAAAAAGAAAAATTAAATACAAGTAACAGGCTTATCACACACAATTAACTGAAATGTTTTTGTCTTTGTTTACAACAAATTGGAAACAACTCAAATATCTCAAACATCCCTAAATATTTGTTAACCAATCGCTAAGTAATTCACTATTTGTTACTTTTTTTATCAATTAAATAAAGCTAGTACAAAAAAAGATACAAAATAAGATAAAAGAAGTGGAAATCCACAAAGAACTTAAGGTGGAAAAGCCTTATAAGGACAAACAATGTTTTGTGTAAATAAAACAATCTCATTCTGTTACATTTATCTACTACAGGAGTCTGTAACCTTCAACATTTAAGGAACCATTTGGGTTCATTTCTCTCTGACGAAATCC
>NC_050531.1:6492371-6498783 GCF_002922805.2 Oryzias melastigma | reverse complement strand
AAAATAAAAAAAAAAACTTTATTTAAAAACACTTAATCAGACTCAGAATCAACTTTATTGGGAAAATGTGAGAAATTTAATCTGGTAAATTCAGCATTTAAAGACATAATTAGATAGAAAAAACAAATAATAAAGAAAAAATAAAGATATATTCACCTCATGAAAATGACATGACAATTTTAACCACATTTAGACACTTTTTTCCATTTATGCTGCACTCATGTCACATTTTGTTCGTTTTTTCAAAAATAAAAGCATTATATGTGACTTGCACTACATATATAATTTTAAATCCATATTCAAACAATTTTCAAAATTACTTTAGAAAAAAGTGAACTTGACTCCTACGGTACCAAACAAACATATCCATAAGTCACAAGTTAAGTTTTCTTTCTGTTTCCATGGCAGCAAATTATTAAATGAGTTTGAGGTTCAATAAAAACGTCCCAAAACTGCTGATATCGAGGTATTAAAGATTATGTTTTAAAAGATATATTTTACAATTTAATTTTTATAAAATTAAGTTATTTTTTTCAAAACTTAAAATAACTTATTATTTTGTCAGATATTTTACATGACGTCCTTTCAAAATAAAAGACATCCTGTGTTACACCTCAATGCAACAAATCATTAGATTTTACATTTTTAGACAAAAATGTTCAAATCTAATAAACTAAATCAAATCAAATTCAATGATTTTTTTTTAAAATCACTTAAAATCCTTGAATTTGTTTAAAAATAGAAAATTTGACACTCAGAAATGTGTCAAAAAATCTATTGTTTGTAAATGATATGAATAAAGTTTTATTTTTTACTTTCATACTCATTTACTTTCTACAGTTATACTTTAAAAAGGTGGTCAAGAAGCTCTAAGTTGAAGAAATGGCACCCCCTTGTGAATGAAAACTCCTCCACTCCCTTTTTTTTTAAATCACATTAAAAGTTGCTTTACATTTTGTTTCCAGAGCTTACACAGAATGCAGAAGCTTTCCGCTCCCGTTCTGTGCATGGCCGTGGTCGTGTTGTACGTGGCTGCCTCTCCTCCGCCGAGTGAAGACGAGCTGAAAAGTAAGGTCACTCACGAAACCGAGAAGACATCAGGAGGAGATCGTGATCGTTATGCTGATGTTTGCAGAGCTGTCTGCAGCCGGGGAGCCGTTCGTGGAGGAGGAGGTGAAGCAGACTTTCCTCGGAGTGAAGCAGGTGAAGGTGATGATGGAGAAGAAGGAGGAGAAGCACAAGCGCCTGATGGAGGCCCTGAAACACGGCAGCGACAAAAAGATGGTTTGTTTCTGGTTAATTTGAAGGCTATAGCCGCCGTCGGAAACTTGCGTTTAAGCGACTATTTCCAATGAAACGTCTATAAAAATATGTTCAAAACTCATGTTTGTCTATTCCTACACACATTCTTAAGACACTATTTGGGCTCTACTTACAAAACACGTCCATTGAACATGTTGTTTGAGCTGAAATTCCCTTTTTCAGCTTCAGAATCCACTGGAATTGCGTTGATTGTGCAGCTCTAAGAACATGTTATTTTGCTTTTGCTTGATATTTAAAGGGTTAAAGGGGCCACATCATGAAAATTCTACTTTTAGAGTTTTTTTATTATTATTTTATTTATTAACCTTTATTTAAACAGGAAGTTTTACATGTCCATTCATGCATTTAAGAGAAATCCTCTAAAAACCTGCAGCAGCCCCTCCCATACCCACGAAAACGAGCTGACGTCAGCATGATATGAGGGTAAATCTGTGGTTTAAGCTCCGAGCGCCGAGGTAGCCCTCCCCTGCCGCCTGAATGTGTATCCTGGAAGGAGATAACTACCTTCCTGTACCAGGAACGGGCCACAAAAATGACTCATATTACATAAATAATTTGTTTTAAGTGTTCCGAAGGTAACATATGATCATATTTGGGTATAGTTCACTCTGAAAGGCTGAAGAGAATCATGTTATGACCCCTTTAAAGTTAAATTTGAGGACACGATGAAGACATATGGAAACACTGACTTTTTGCACGTTCATGTCAGCTTTTGTTCTTCTGCATTTTTTCAGCCCATTTAAAAGTGAAGCCACAGAGACCTCAAAAGCCGTCCGAGTCACGGCGTAGGAGAACAGCTTGTTTGTTTTTACAGCAGCGGGGATAAATGAACTGTCTGCATATTTAAGCGTTCTGCAGGAGCAGGGCTGTGCGCCACATGTGTCTGGATTATGAATCTGCTTTTTCATCAGGGGGTGATGCAACTGGCCAAAGAGATGGAGCACAAACTGGAGGAGGCTGAGCAGCAGTGTCGGGATTCCACCAAATCGTCGCTGGAGGAGTGCAAACCTTGTCTTGAAGACGCGTGTAAAGCCTTCTACACTTCCGCCTGTCGCCGTGGTTTCGCCTCCTTCTCGTTTAAGGTACAACTTCTACTCTGATTTGGAGCAAATATGGGAGTTTACGTATCTCTCTTCTTCCAGGTAGAGGAGTTTTTTAGGAAGATGGTGGCCCAAACAGAAGCTGCTTATGATCCGGACAGGACAGCTGAAAACCAGGTCACAGAAGACAACCTGGAGGTTCTCCAGGCTGAAGCGTCGTTCTCCCAGCTGCTGTCCAACATCAGCATCCTGTACAACCACAGCGTCACGGCAGTGAAGAAGATGCAGGAGGTGTTTGGTCACTCCTTCAGCTCAGAGCTCCAAATAAGCTCAGTGGCGCCGGATGGAGCAAACAATGGGTTCTTCAAAGCGTTTAGCTTAGATCACCTCCTTGTTTCGGGGTATGAATATGGAAAGGAGGCGCTGGAAGAATTCAGCTCCTCCCTGGTTGACATGATGATGGGAGACATCCAAGAACCGGATGGGTTTTTGCGTCCTTCAAGCAGAGGTATCTGATCCATGACGTGAGGAAATGTGTTTGCTGACGTCTGTGGACATTTGAGTAACAATGTTTTATGTCAATGTAAAAAGACGCAGGCTCGCTTTCTACTTTTGAACAGCCTAGTGGATCTCTGTGCAGGCGGCTCCGCAGACAAGCGTCCGAGTGCTGGAAGCTCCAAGACTTGTGTGAGGCCTGCAAAGAGAATATAATAAGAGGTAAAGTATCAAAACACAGAGCAAATAAATCACTATTATTGCCAACTTTCCAAAATAATATGTAGTCTGTTGGTAAATTTGGTGTAGATTTTTCCTGATCATCTTCAGGTACGAAAGTAATACGTTTAAGGATAAATCAAACTTTCAATGATCATCTAAAGAAATTATTCTGTTTATTATTTTGTCACAACTCTTCTAGGTTATTGATCAGAGTGTACAGATTTTTGGCCATCTTTAAAGTCCCACTCCAACTATATTTTGATCATTGTAAAATTGTTCCTAGATTCCGATTTTCAATTTTTTGGGGCAAAAATTTCTAAGCATCCCTCTAAAAACGCTCTGCGCTCAGAGCAACAGCCCTTCCAACCCACAAAGACAAGTGGATTCTCACGAGATGACGTCATAAATTGAGAAGAGCCCCTATCAGGAGGAATCTGCGCTGCCAGAAGCAACACCCAAAGTAATACAGACCCCCCCCTTTTTACAGCTTGGTTAGCAGTAATCAGCCGCTAACTTCCCTGCTCAGCTAGCAATGATTGGCTGCTAATTTTGAGGCTCAGCTACAGCGATCAGCCGCTAACTTCCCTTCTCAGCTAGCCATGATCAGCCACTAATTTCGACGCTCAGCTGTGATCAGCCGCTAACTTCCCTGCTCAGCTAGTAATGATCAGCTGCTAATTTTGGCTCTCAGCTACCGTGATCAGCCGCTAATTTCGACGCTCAGCTAGCAATGATCAGCTAATTTTGGCTCTCAGTTACCGTGATCAGCCGCTACCTTCCCTTCTCAGCTAGCAATGATCAGCTGCTAATTTTGACGCTCAGCTAGCAATGATCAGCTAATTTTGGCTCTCAGTTACCGTGATCAGCTGCTAACTTCCCTGCTCAGCTAGCAATGATCAGCCGCTAATTTTGACACTCAGTTACCGTGATCAGCTGCTAACTTCCCTTCTCAGCTAGCGGTGATCAGCCGCTAATTTTGATGCTCAGCTAGCGGTGATCATCCACTAACATCCGCTGAACTAGCAGTGTAGAGCCGCTAGCTTTGCCACTCAGCTAGCTTAGCCACTACTCCCGGCCATCGCTACCAGTGTAGTGATGGCCAGGTCTACTAAAGACAGAAATACGGTATACACATCCATCTTACACTAACATTAGCGGTGCAAAGATGACAAGCAATATTGGATCAATCTAGTCATATAGTTTTGAGTTAGAATCGCAATTCGCTACAACACGAGTGTTGATTGCTCATACCTAGCATGAGCGGGCCAGAGTAGGCCCAAGGGGGGAGGAGACTTAAAAGGCTGAGTCATTAGTCTGAGCATTTTCTATTATCCGGTTCTCTAATCCAACACGATTAGAATTAAGAAATACTACCGCTTTAATTGTAAATTATTTTATATAGGTCCTCTACTATGAGAAAAATACTACAAGAACACGTTAAAAACACAAAAAAGACGATTTTCGTTGGAGTGGGTCTTTAAAACGCTGACAGAACTCAAATTTCAAATGAGTTGAATGTTGAGTGATGCAGATCTGTGTTGGATGGTTGACTGTTTTCCTCTCAGAGTGTCCGCACGTCCAGCAGCTGCAGCGTGAAATGGAGGAGATGCAAACCCTGTTGAACGCCTCCAGACTGCAGTACAACGACAGACTGAAGTTGGTCCAGAGACACACGGCGGACACTCAGCGGTGGCTCACCAGCATGCAGGACAAATACGACTGGGTCACCCAGCTGTTTAACACCACCGTGGACTCAAGTAGCATCTTCAACGTGATAACAGTATGTTTGTATGATTTCAACAGTTTTTAAATAAATACATTGTTGTTGAATTACAAAGTTATTATTTGCAGATTAAGTTGCAACAAAAAGTTTAACTCATTTATTTCAGGTGAGCCAAGAGCAGAAGGTGAAGAATAGCAAACTCGCTGCAGACAGCAGTGTGACCGTGTCCATCCTGGGCTCAGCGCCAGTAAAGGTTCTGGTTCCAGCAGAACTAAAGGTGGATGACCCGGCCTTCATCCAGTATGTTGTCCAGGAAGCTCTGAAACTCCAGAAACAGCAGATAAGAGGTATCAAAGTCATACCAAATTCAATTTTGGATTAAAATAGCTTCAGTTTCATGCACATAATTTGAACAAATTCTGCAAATACTCTTCTATAATCATCTCTCTTCTAAAGTTACTATTATAATTGCAAGGCATAACTAACAATATGTTGTTTTTTCTGCAGGATCGAAGTGATGAAACCGTGTTTTCATGCAGTTTTATTGGAGGCTGAAAACATGCAGTCCAATGTTTTTTTCACTATTATAAGCTTTTCTAAAAATGCACAAAGTAGACCTCTTACTTTAATCCCACTGCAGTTTGTGTTCTTCTTGGTCATTCGTTGTAAATGTCTATTTTTAGAGTTTGTTTACGCAGTAAACAAATGCAATAAAAACGCTTATACCAGAACTGATTTCTCTTTTTACTAGGGTTTTCAATAAAAAAAAAAAATCTAAAGTTGAGTTTAGCTTTTTGGAGCCAGAGGGTACTTCCTGTTTGGAAGTCACTGGGCCTGTGGATCATGATAACATCTCCTCACAAGCATTCTCCCAAAAACTACATAAGAATGTCCTTTATTACTCTCAATATTGCTTTTGGGTAAGGCTTTTGACCTGTCTACATGTCTTTGTATTGTGCTCCAAATTGCCTCCATTTGAGCCCTCCAACCAGTCAGGTCCCTCCTCCTCTCTGTCTGTGAATCTCAGGTTGACTAGGAAGGTGCCAGATCCTTTGGGATCCCAGTCCTAATATAAAGTCAATGGTTATCACCAATCCAAAATTGGAAACGAAAGAATATACACAGTCAAGATTATTTTGGACTTACGTTTTACATTTTTAGCCTGCATCCGGTGGAGTAGTCTATTGAAGAACAGCAACGGGAAGTGGTATGTTTTTTTTTCTAATTTTTCTCTTTTACAAATGCCTAAATTGTATTAATTTTGTCTTCACATGTATATATACATACATTGCCATGCATTGCAATGTCTAACTTGTCAATAAAAAGGAAAAAGAGAGAAAGAAAAAAAAATCACTACCTGTTTTTTTTTTTTTAATTTTATTATTTTTTTTAATATATATATATAAGGGGGGTTGTCACATGGAAGATTTGGGTTCTGTCAAAACTGACTAGAAATTATTTAGATGCCAACAGAGATAAAAAGAAGTCTTGTTGGTGGATTTTAACCAATCAGAACGGATTTCTCTTGACACGCCCCCATAGATATGCCCGCTGCTCCGCTATTGAGAGGCACCTACCTGCAGGCTGTCATGGCGGGTTGGACGTCAGT
>NC_050531.1:6489879-6492284 GCF_002922805.2 Oryzias melastigma | reverse complement strand
TAAAACAGTTTTTAACTAAAAAACGAGAAAAAAAACTGGTTTCCGCGTCCTGACGTCATCACGTTGCGTCTAATTGCGCGGTAAAAATAAACCGGAAAGCCGCTGGACGGTTGTTGTTGTGCCGCCTCGTCATTTTGTGTCTAACCTCTTGAAACTGAGGCTCGTCGAAATGCCCGCAACCTCCGAAATCCACAGCGAGGAGCAGCGGCGGGAACCCGCCCGTGAGGCCGAGGCCAAGCGGGGCGCCGAGCAGAACCAGTGCGGGCTTTTGTGTGATGAACGCGGGTATCTCGACCTGGTGAAGTACATCATGTTAAAAGGGAAAAGGAAAGGAGACCGAACCGGAACCGGAGTTCTCTCCGTGTTCGGTGCTCAGGTCAGGTACAGCTTGCGAGGTAAATACTAATACTTTTTATTATTGGTAAATATTGGTGGAAACTCAACAAAGTATTAGACATAAATATAAACTTACCATAAGTTGATACATTGGGAAAACTGATCCATGAGAATCTGTGTTTGTTTGCAGAAATATTTCCTAATATAATCTTTCCGCTTATGCTTCTAGACCAGTTTCCTTTACTGACAACCAAGCGAGTTTTCTGGAAAGGGATTCTGGAAGAGCTGCTGTGGTTCATCAAGGTGACCTGAAGCCCAAACCCAACTGTTTGTGTATGACGTGAGGAATGAGGCGTTGAGCTTTTGTGGTTTTTACTGTCACAGGGATCTACAAACGCCAAGGAGCTGTCGGACAAAGGCGTCAAGATTTGGGACGCCAACGGCTCCCGCGCCTTCCTGGACAACCTGGGATTCACGGAGAGAGAGGAGGGAGATCTGGGACCGGTTTATGGGTTCCAATGGAGGCACTTTGGAGCAGAGTACCAAGACATGCACACAGGTCCAAACCCGTCCCCTAAAATTCTATTATCAGAGTGTTTGGGGCATTTTTATTTAGTTTTTGGAAGTGTGCTCATATCATTATTAGGGCTGGGAATCACTGGGTACCTTACGATGCGATACGCAACACATGGCTCATGATATCAGTGATATCGCAATGCTGCAATTGGTAAAAAATCATTTATTGTGGAAATTAGTAATACTATCAACTAGCATTGACATCAAACATAGACAACCCCTATCAACCTCTAAAGGATAACAAATATAATGTTTTATAGCCTCTTCAAATGAAATTAAAGGATCGACACTTGGTGAGATCACAGGCCTAAATATCACGATATATCGCAGTATCGATATTTTGGCACACCCTTAATCCTTATGATGTTATCACGATCCATGGTGCAGAGATAGAGTGGTTGACCTCTGATTGGAATATCTCAGGTTTGTGTCAGTGTCCTTAAACAAGATTACATTGCTTGTGTTGGTTTTAGGCTGGTGCCATCATTGAGTGAAGATGTGCACGAATGGTTCTGTGACTGTAAGGCGCTTTAGACCTTCATAGAAGTTAGTAAAGCACTACCTAAGATGCGCCCGGGCTGCTCATTCCTGGTTATTGAGATCTAGTACCCCCCTTGTTTTCCAGTTCTCCATGCACAGCTTGCTGCTGATTACCTAAACCAGTTGTGCTCACTCAATCAGAACGTGGAGTCATCTGATGAAGCTTCTTAGTAGCTAGCAGGGCTTGGAGATCTGGAAAACAGTTAGGGGGGTAGATCTCGAGGACCAGGAATGAGCAGACATTTTTCCATAGGTCTCATGATGCAAAGTTAGGCCCCATTGACTGTATATGAGGACTGGACTCCATGGCGTTCCAAACAGGAAGTACCCACCGGCTCCTAGAAGCCAAAATCCTAGACTTTTATAGAGAAATGATAATAAAAAAAAAGCATGTTGGATTATGCAAATTTTCAAGTTATAAATTGCCCAATCAGATGTCTCAATAAAAGTAGATGGTCTTGGCCGGAATGTTCCAAACATTTCTCTCTCGAGCCCACTTTTAAGTGGTAGGGGTGTGGCCTTCCAAACAAGCTCACTCCTGATTGTGGGAACCACAGAAATATTGACTCGGACCAATCACTGACGTAGTTTGGTTCCAACATGGCGGCGTCCGTGTTGCAAAAAAAACAGCAGCTGAATTGAATTCATTTGGTTGGAGCTAGTCTTGCTACCAGATATGTAACGGCTACCCAATCCGTTCACACAAATATAACTTGGATTAATACGATTTTTATTGTCTTTAATGATGATATATGATTATTATAGGGTTGCATCATGACTTTTTTATTTTAGGAAATTTGTGCAATTGCAGAGTTATTTATTTAAATAACTCGGACAGTCGTAAAGGAGGCAGAACTGTCGAAAAATGTTACTGGTTGCTGATCTCTTAAATGTTTTTTTTTTTTTTAATTTTGATATTTTGATAAGAAATTACAAGGTGTACAATCACAGAA
>NC_050531.1:6486093-6489519 GCF_002922805.2 Oryzias melastigma | reverse complement strand
GATTTATATATGGTTGTATCAAGACTTTTTTTATTTTAGGAAATTTGTGCAATCGCAGAGTTATTTATTTAAACAACTCGGACAGTCGTAAAGGAGGCAGAACTGTCGAAAAATGTTACTGGTTGCTGATCTCTTAAATGTTTTTTTTTATTTTGATATTTTGATAAATTACAAGGTGTACAATCGCAGAACAACAAAAGTACAAGAAATATACAAATTAGGTGAGTAATTCTAAATAAAATTGCTTTATTCTTGCAATGTAGGTCACAGAGAGGAAATGACGTAATATTTGCTCATGCATCAATGGATCGGGTAGCCGCTACGGATCAGGTAACGACACTGGTTCAAACCAAATTAAGTCAAGTCACCATTTTTTCACGATACGGGCGGCGCCATATTGGAACCAAACATCAGTAAGCAGAAATAATCCATCGTCTAAAGGTTGCGTCACACCTTGGTCCAGTTCTCATATACAGTTAGGCTTTAAAGCAGTCAAAATAATATAATCCATCAGACTGGAAAGAGCAGACAAAGAAAACGGCAACAGAACTAGTCAGGAGTTCCCAGCATGCATTGGAACACCCGTCTCAAAGAGCGAATGGAGTGGATATTTATTCCGATTATGGAACCAGTATTTGTTATGTTTAATCCATCCTTCCAAATTTAGATAAAGACACATATAGGTCTTTGTTTTTGTATTTCTTTGACTTACAGCCAGTATAATTCTGGATATTTATTCAAATCTGCTGGTTTTTGAACAGATTACACAGGAAAAGGAGTGGACCAGCTGCAGAACATCATCGACACCATCAAGAAGAATCCAGAGGACCGGCGGATCATCATGTGTGCCTGGAACCCCAAAGGTGACCACAGGCCGGCCTTCATCCACGATGCTTTTATTTCTTTTTGGAGAAGGGTGAACGTTGACTTTCTGTCTCTCTCCAGACCTGCCCCTCATGGCCCTGCCCCCCTGCCACGCCCTCTGCCAGTTCTACGTGTGCGACGGCGAGCTGTCCTGCCAGCTGTACCAGCGGTCGGCTGACATGGGGCTGGGGGTGCCCTTCAACATCGCCAGCTACGCGCTGCTCACGTACATGATCGCGCACATCACAGGGTTACAGGTCAGCGCCTCGCCGTCTTCGACTCTTGTCGTTTGCGTGTTCTTATCCTCACATCTCCTCCCGTCTCCAGCCCGGGGATTTTGTTCACACTCTGGGCGACGCCCACGTCTACGTCAACCACACCGAACCTCTGGAAGAACAGGTGAGTCTCTGTCCCATTCTTCGTCCTGTTTGACCCAGAAAAGCTAACGATTTAAAAACGTGCAGCTTCAGAGGGACGTCAGACCCTTCCCCAAACTGAAGATCAAGAGGACGGTGGCGAAGATCGACGACTTCACAGCTGAAGACTTTGAGATCTGCGGCTACAACCCACATCCCGCCATCAAGATGCAGATGGCTGTCTGAAATGATTAAGTTTTAGAAAGCAGATCTATTTTGTTTGCATCAGTTGTACAGTTGAACCTCAGATCCTGCTTGGAGTGATTTCCTATACAATCCATTTAAAGTTTTCTTATATTTTCTGCACATAATATGATTATAAGAATCTTTGGGTGAGCTTTCTGGTGCACTTACACCTTATGTTATATGTTGAATTGTTCATTGTATTCAATAAAAAAAAAAAATAAATGGATTTTTTGGTCTTTGTACTCTCCAACACACCAAAAAAACCCACAATAGTTATTGTTGTATTAGACCATTTATTTCTTTGGAAGCACTTTCCAGACTTCTCCATCAGGATACTGATGCTTTTGGACTGAAGACTCCAACATCTCACAGGAATAACCAGGAATCTGCAGGAAAAAAAAACATTACAATAAATTTAAACATTTCCTAGTGCTGGTTCAGCTAACGCAGGGATGTTGAACTCAATCGCACAAGGGGCCAAAATCCAAAACACACCTTAGGTTGAACAGGATAAACATTTATTGAACACCAAAACTAAATTTAACATAATTATGAACTATAGAGCATTACCTGTGAATGCTGTAAGCTGAATTTGGCTGCTGAAGATGCTGAAGCTGATAGCCAGCTAAAATATTAGCTAAATGCCAAATTAGTCTAAAAAAAAGCTTAAATTAGCCAAAACAGCTAACGTGTAAATATTAGCTTAACTCCAAAACAGCCTAAAAACATTTTTAAAAGCCTAAATTAGCCAAAACTGCTAGCATGTAGCTGAAATATTAGCTAAATTCCAAAATGGACACAAAAAAACCTGAAAAAAGCCCAAATTATTTCAGCTAGCATGTAGCTGAAACATTAGCTAAACTCTAAAATGGCCTAAAGAAATCTTAGTAAATGCCAAAATAGTCCAAAAAGCTATCAGAATGCCAATTTTTTAAAGTTTAAAACCATAACTTTTGATCATAAAAATGAATAATAAAAAGGCAGAAATATTATTCTAGAATAAATCAACTTAAACCTTAAATAACTTTCAATATTTTACCCTCCATAAAAATATATTTTGTCAAAATTAAACAATTAAAATATATATATATATAAAATGATCTGGGGGGTCAATTTAATTACCCGGAGGGCCGGATCCGGCCCCCGGGCCTTAACTTTGACACATGTGAGCTAACACAATGGATCCTAACCTTTGGGGGCATGTAGCGAGCGTTCTGGATCACCACCGGGCAAGCGAAGTGTTCATGGAGATGGTCGACGTACTCGCACATTCTGTGAAACGATTTAAGGTGGATCTTTATCTGCTTTGTAGCTTAAACTGGCATCAGAAATGGTTTGAACGTACCGGTTGCTGAGACTCGCTGACACACAGATGTAGTCGAACAGGATCAGGTGCTGGACGAGCTCACACAGACCAACTCCTCCGGCGTGAGGACACACGGGGACTAGAACATAAACAAACGCTCAGAAGTTCCTCTAAACATCCAACCTCTGACATGTTTGACCTTATTATTATTATTAAAATGTCATAAATAAGATAAGCCTCTAATAAAACAGAAAATTAACATTTTGAAGGAGAAATTCCTTTGTTATGCCCCGTTTTGTGTCTGGAAGGACCTAGAGAAGCAACAAAAACACAAAAAGATCCACACAAAATAACACAGAGGTCCCACTCTGACACAAAATAACACGTAAAAACTAAACTACATATGACTACAGCCGTAACATGCTTCCAAAATCTCTAAATCTAAAACTACTGAAAGAACCACATACATGAAAATTGTGTTTTTTGGTGTTTAAAAATATATATTTTTTGGTATTTTTCTTACGATGGAGGACAAATTTAAAGAAAATTGCATTTCTGAATATTTCTTTACTCAAATTGCGGTGAATCAGGAGCAGATTAAAAAAATGCTCCTCGTAAAAGGGCGAATTTGTGATGTAGACAATCCGATGGGCG
>NC_050531.1:6478583-6486022 GCF_002922805.2 Oryzias melastigma | reverse complement strand
CTAGCAGAAGAGTGCGTGAAAAGATGGTTGGCGGGAAGTGGGGGCGGCGTTGCTTTAAGCCAAAAGTCCTGCCTACATCTCAAGTTAATTTGTAATGAACTAGGAGAAGCTATATCCCAGAAAACGCTTCTTTTTTTTAATTTAGGCTAAAACGGCATAATTATAATTAAAAGATCACCAGGAATCCTTTGAAATAGATGAAAAGATTATTTTTAAGTGGGTTTTTACTTGTAATCTAACAAACTGTTGTATCTAAACATGGACTTATAAAGATAAAGTTGCAAAAACACATTTATTCTGCTGATTTTCTGTGAATTACAGTCAAAACTCGTGCAACCTTGGAACTTGTGGGCCATCAGCAGCACAGCCAGGTTCTCGTTGACGCTTCCCAGCCGACAGCTGTCGATCTGCACAAACTGCAGCGCTCCGGCCTGGAGGAACTGCTTGAACATCACTCTGTTGTGACACTGCGAGAGGAAAACGGATCAGTTCAGGGAACCGAATCTGTCCGAGAATCTGCACAGAACCCGACCTGCTCTCCTGAGGCAACTCCGATCCCCAGAGGAGCCAGAGCCTGCAGCAGGATGGATGTTTGATTCACAAGAAGGAGAAGTCACATAGAGATGCACATTAACCACAAGAGGAAATAGATGTAAAGTGCTATGCAAACCTGTCAACAAATCCATGCAAATATGCTTAACCGAGGTGTATCACCTGGTTTATTTTCACAAAACAAAACCTCTTTCAGACCTTAGAAATGGCCGCGTGTCCCAGTATGTCGTCTGGAGACGTGGGCTCCTCGATCCAAAGAGGTTTGACCTCTGCCAACTCGGACACCCAGCCGACGGCCTCGGAAACGTCCCACCTCTGGTTGGCATCGATCATCTGACACAAACCAAATACGTAAACGCTCCCTAACTTCTACAAAAGTTTAACCCTTACCAAGGTGTTTTCCGGTCCAATCATTTCCCTGATGAGTCGACACCTGCGCACGTCGTCGTCTAGATCCGCTCCCACCTTCACCTTAAATTTGGTCCAACCGCTTTTTAGGGCATCCGTGCAAAGCTTGGGAAAAAATGTGGTAAATCAGACTAAAAAAAGTATGGTTAAATAGGTTTGTATGGAGAGAAAATAGACTCACTCCGATTTTTGCCTTGATTTGTAACTCATATAATGTTTTGTGCATGAGTAAAAAAAATTACAAAATTAAAATAAAAAATAAAAAACACAATTTACACATGCACAAATTAAATTAATTATTTTCCGAAAAAATATTTTTATTTTTTAAAGTGATAAGCGTTTCTAAAAATGTTTATTAGGATTTTTTTATGTTAATTATCGGGAATATCTGTTTAAGCAAGTGGGAAATGTTCTAGTTTCACCAGATATTATTCACATTCTAAGTTTAAACCAGCTGATAAGAAAACTCTAATGTCCCAGCATTTTAGTAGTACTTGAACGCATCACTCATGGATGAATCACTGAGACGTGAAAAGGATGGAATTTGTGTGTAACTTAGGTTTCATCCGTGTGTAAGAGGTGATTCGTGCGTATTTTTAAAAGATTTTTGTGTGTAATTAGTTGTAATTTTAATTTGTGCATGTGTAAATTGGGTTTTGACATTTTTTTTAATTATGTACAAAACATATTCTATGAGTTACAAATCAAGAATACACACAAATCCTTTTTTATATGCACCCACAAAAGGGAGTGAGTCTGTTTTCTCTCCGTAGTTTTAGATGTTAAGCAGAAACCTGCTGAAGCTGCTGGTCGGAGTATCCCAGCCAAGCACAGGAGGTGGTGTAGGCAGGATAACCTTCCCTCAGCATTTCATCCTCTGCCAGATAAAAGAAAGCCATCAGCCTAATAAGTACTTGTGCTTAAACAGAGCAAAAGGTCGTTTTTTTCCCCACAGCTAAAAGCACCAGAGTTAGTTTCTAAAGAGGCTCATAAACGCTTCGTGATCCCATCCAGCCGTGTAATTAATGGCTCTCCAGTGGGCTCACCTCTCTGCTGTTGGCCCTCCCGCGCTCTCACCAGAAGCTCTGATTAAGAGACACAAGCAGAGAGTCGGCGGGTTTGACGACACCGCATTAAGACTTCTCTCTCGACTGTTCGGGGACCTCACCCAGAGCCTCCTCCTCTGTGAGCGCGTCGGTGATGTACCTGAAGTCGATGCACGAGACCAGCTGCTCTGGGCTCTGCACGGACACACAGGACGGAATCGTGACCGCATCCCGAACACCGATCGGCGACCCGGTTTAGCCGTGACTCACCATGTCCACCAGCAGCTTCCACAGCGGCTGCAGGGAGAGGAGGACAGTGAGTCACGCAGAAATGGGATCTAGCATCAGCGATGAAGATGAAGACGCACCTTGCCCTCCGCTCTCGCCCACAGATCCCACACAGCATTTAGGAGAGCAGCCGTCGCCAGGTGGATCACTCCTTTCTCCGGGCCCAACTGTTAACAACATTACATAACTTAAATAATATTTGTTTTCATTTTTTAGCAGTTTTGAAATGCTACAAAATCAGTGTTTTATCATCAATTTCAACAACATACTCTTGATTTATAAGCAAATATCCTAAAATTACACTTTTTATTTAACAACAATTTAAATACATTTTAAAAAATGACATTTCTGGAACAAAAAAATTGATTTTAGTGATCCATTGAGTAAAAAAAACAAACTGTGCAGCTACAATTCCCCATTTAATTTTATTTAACGCTCAAAAATAATCCTAAACCCTAATTATAAACTGAACAGGAATATCAAAAGCAGATCCATGATCATCCTCTCTGCCAGAATTCGGCTCTCTTACCCATCTCATCTGCCCATCACTGGTCAGGAGGCGATAAAAGCCCCGAAAATCGCTCACAATCTCCTCCAAAGATTTCCCAACAACCAGTGCAGTCAGAGCCTGGACGGCACACACCACTGCAGCCGCAATAGAAAATCAGAACAGCCTTCAGAGGGAAATAAAGATGTCATATAAAGAATCAAAACAAAAAGGTTCACAAGATCTGACAAATGTCATGCAAGTTTGTCTGCTCGCCACAAGAGGGCAGTGTAGGGTTTGTTAATAGGAAAGAACTGATCCCTTCAGGTACACTCATGGTTAAAATGTTAAATATAGTTGTGCAAGTTATTAGACTAGACATTTTAAATCTGTATTATAACTTTAGTTTATTCCAAAATGATCAATTTAAACAGAAACAATTTCATTTTAAAATATACCAATAACTGTATTATTGTGTTGATGTTCTGTGTTTTTATGATTTACTTCAAAATCTGTATATATTTTCAGAATTTATTTCATTTTAAAATATTATTACTAGGCTCTTTTACAACTTGTATTGAACTTAAATACAACTTCAATATATGTTACTTTTTTCAGCCTTATTTTGTTGTTTTCTGTGTCTATGTGGTCTTCCTAAATGTCATTCCTTTTTAAAATATTTTGTTTGATTTCTGTTGAATCAGATTCTGCAGTGATTGATGTTAACAGGAGAATATAACTCACTTTGTTTTTGTGTTGTGTTCATTGTACAACCTTGCTTTATACAGCTGCTTTTTCTTAACTTTATGGCTATTTTGTTTCACATTTATGACCACTGAGACATTTTTTTTTCTATTTTATATATGTTTGTTGTGTGTCTTTTATTCATTACATTCAAATTATACTTCAAAACCCTCAAAAAATATCAGAATTTGCCCTATTTGCAATTTAAAATGTTGTATTTTATAATGTATATTATTTAATTTACTTTATTAAAGAGCCCATTTACTTAAATTTGTCTTTGAGTTAGCTTTGCCTGTATTTGCGTGCATTTTTATTTATTTTTCCCCATCTTTTGAATTGTTTTTTTGGGAAAAGCTGGATTTACCGAGCTCGTCAAGAGCGTTTGAACGCATCACAAAGTTAGCGGCACAAACTCCAGTTTTGTGCGGGTCTTGCGGTGCTAACCCCACCGATTTCAGTGCCTTTTCCTAACGTGAAGGTGAGGCCGAACCCCTTCAGTCCGCCGTCCGTCTCCAGAACCACATAAGCGGCCGAATAATCCGGATCCGTGTGCTGCAGAGCGGACAGAGAAGAGGAAATGGCCTCGAGATTCCCCACAAACGCGGCGGAAGAACTTCACCTCCTCGTGAGTTTCCTACCATCGCATCCGAGCCATGCTGCTCCAGAGACGTCGGGAATCTCACATCCCTCACTGAAACGCGCACGATTTTAGGCGACATGTTCTTTAACCCGTGATTAAAGCGGTTTGTCCTCAAATCACGTGAAAGTTGCCCCGCCCACTTTTTTTCCCCCATCATAAAATTAAAGACCCACTCCGACGAAAATTGTGCTTTTAACGTTTTTGTAGCATTCTTTCTCGTGATGTATGAATTATTATAAGAAAATTAAGATGCAAATTGTATTTATCTGGATTTCTTTTATTGTGAAAAAGTTTGTAAGTGTGACGTAGAAGCTACTACGGCAAGCCGCAAGCTCCCTCCCCCGCTTCATTCTGACCATAGACTGTATATCAATGGACTTTGCACCCCTCCTCTCACTTCCATTGAGAAATAGACAGTTTTTATTCATTTTATTTGTCAGAATTGTTCTTTTTAACACATTTCTAATCCTATTTTTTTAAAAGATATATTTTATGTATTGTAAATTATTAAAATTATAAATAGACCAATCAGATGCCTCAGTAAAAGCATGTGGTGGCCCCACCTCAAACGTTTGATTGACAGATTCTCCCGAGCTCGCTCTCAGTGGGAGGGGTGTGAACAAGCTGACTTATGATTGGACACAGTAGTTCCTCTAAAGACGTGACTCATACCGACTCGGAGAAATCGCACTCGACGGGTTGCAGTCGTATCAAAACATGGCAGTAGACGCATCAGGAAGGGACCGCAACGCCTCTAGCCTGATTTTGCGAGGGCTGGAAGGAAGGCCTTTCCTACGGGTGACGTTAACACTTGCTTTGTCCAGTTTGTAAATTATACTGTCTATGATTTTGACATGTAGACATCTAGGTCAATGGCTATGTCGGAATTCCCTCCCTACTCCCTAACTACTAAAAACCACTACTTTTTTTCTTTGTTTATGACATAATCAATTTCCTAAAAGAAAAAAAAACCTAAAAAATAAAATTTTACAAAGACTATTCACTGTATTCTGTTTATGAAAACTTGATTTGGTTTTTAAATATGAATGAATATACTTTTTTATACATTAAAAAAAATATCTTAAGGTCTTTGTTCGTCAATCTACTGAGCATCAATGGTGACTGGTTTTTCTCAGAGAATTCTGGGAAATATCTAGGACACTCGATTTTATTGCTATGTCAAATTCCCACTCTACTCCCTAAACAGTGCAGAACTATCTAGTGCCCTGGACTTAAAAACCAATTTGGACACCATGATCACTACTTTTTAAAAAAAAAATAGTGAATATGATGTCACCGGTGTCATGAAGTGAAAACCTAATAAATATTTTACAATGACAATTTATGTGAAAATGTGAAAATGATTGTTTATTTAAAAAATAAATGTAAATATCTTTTTCCTTCAAAAAACTCAGTGCATTGTGGTCTATATTCCCCAGTCCAATGAGCATCAATGCACCATGGTTTTCATTGAGAATTATGGGAGATTTCTAGGGCACTCGATTTTGGAATTGTGTATTTGGATAGTGGTACAAAATGGCCAACGCATTATGTAGTAGGGCTGCCACGATTAGTCGCTACTTTATATTTTATGGAGTCAGAGTGTAGAAAGTTGACATTCTGCTAGCTTTTTGGACTATATTGGCATTTATTAAGGCTTTTTAGGCTACTTTAGAGTTTAGCTAATATTTCAGCTACATGCTAGCTATTTTGGCTAATTTAGGCTTTTTTGTTTTGTCTTCAAAGCTATGTTGGAGTTTAGCAAATATTTCAGCTGGATTCTGATTATTTTTGACTAATTTAGCCTCTTTTTTTGCTTTTTAGGCTGTTTTGGACTTTAGCTAATATTTCCGCTGGATGCTAGCTATTTTGGCTAATTTAGGCTTTTTTGTTTTGTTTTTCAAGCTATTTTGTGGTTTAGCTAATATTTCAGCTACATGCTATCTGTTTTGACTAATTTAGGCTATTTTTTTTGTTTTTTAAGCTATTCTGGAGTACAGCTAATATTTCCGCTGGATGCTTGCTATTTTGGCTAATTTAGGCTTTTTTGTTTTGTTTTTTAAGCTATTTTGGAGTTTAGCTAATATTTCCGCTGGATGCTAGCTGTTTTGGCTAATTTAGGCTTTTTTCAGCCTCTTAGGTTAATTTGGCATTTGCCATAACTAATATTTTAGCTCCCTATGAACTTCAGCATTTTCAGCTATCGGCTTCAGCGTTTTAGCTATCGACTTTAGGGTTTTTAGCTATCAATGTGAGTGTTTTCAGCTTCCAGCACCAGCATCTTTAGTGGCCAAATTCAGCTTACAGCATTCACACTAGCATTATCTAGTTTTCTGTCAGTTTAAAGCTAATGATGGTTAAGATGTGTGCTTTGCACCCATTTTGTGCATGAACAAATTGTGAACAAATTTGGACATAACCCATGTACATTTTCCTCGTCCGAGCTGGCATGTAGCTAAAAGCAGTATAGCTCCAATATTGCTCGCCATTTATTTTCACCCCTTAATTGGGACTGCGAGGGGCTGTAAGCTAGCAGGAGAGCATATAAACAGATGGGTGTTGGGGAAGGGGGCGGGTTACTGAGCCAACTGTCCCGCCCACTTTGAATTTCTAATGAACTACTGCAACTCTGCAGAAACCATGTCCTAGAAAATGACACTGATTCCCTGATTCTGGCAAAAAACTGCATAATTGTAATTAAACGACCATTAGGAACGCTTTTAAATTAGATTAAAAGATGATCTGAGTGGGTCTAAAGAGATATTTAACATTTTCCACAAAAACAAATGAAATTAAAGTTAAATATTTATTGTACAAAGTCATATTGTTCCCATCCCTTTCAAATGCAATTCTTTTCAGCTTAATCATCGCATATAAAATGAGTTTTTCACCATGTACAGTACAAAGCCCTTTTTCATAAGCTCTGTGGTCAGTTCCCAATATAGTACAATCCTGATGAGTCCATACAGGAGCAAAAAAAATAAAAAACACTGAAGAAAAATATTATAAATGGTAATCCACTTCAGTTTAAATACTTTTTGCAGAGTCCCGTTGATCCCATGAGTTCAAGAGTTCCTCGGTCACATATCAGCGGCTGAAACAAAAGTATTTCTCAGCTTCATTTGTGAAATAGCTGGAGGGGCGTTCAGTAAAATCCAGGTTGATGAATCGGCAGGAAGTCCAAAATTGTGTTTGTAAAGACTAAAAAACTAAAGAAAGCAGCTTGTTTTGGGAAAGAAAGGCTTCAAGTGAAGCAGCAAGACGTGCCCATGTG
>NC_050531.1:6473118-6478549 GCF_002922805.2 Oryzias melastigma | reverse complement strand
AAAAAAAACACTGAAGAAAAATATTATAAATGGTAATCCACTTCAGTATAAATACTTTTTGCAGAGTCCCGTTGATCCCATGAGTTCAAGAGTTCCTCGGTCACATATCAGCGGCTAAAACAAAAGTATTTCTCAGCTTCATTTGTGAAATAGCTGGAGGGGCGTTCAGTAAAATCCAGGTTGATGAATCGGCAGGAAGTCCAAAATTGTGTTTGTAAAGACTAAAAAACTAAAGAAAGCAGCTTGTTTTGGGAAAGAAAGGCTTCAAGTGAAGCAGCAAGACGTGCCCATGTGCTTTAAATAAACCATAATAAATGGTTGGAATGACACATTTGAAAATAATTTAAAAGAATGCGCACAAGAGACTATCACGCAGACAGAGTGCACTCTAACTGATGAAATGTAATAAACTGAAGCTGTGTAGGGATTTGCTTTTAAATTATCACCCTGGAATGGACCGTGGTAGTAACTATACTCCCTCAGACTTCTTTCTAATAGGAAATCATATAATTTCTTTGAATAACTGATGCATAATTCAATAATATAAACACAAATACATGTCGATTTCAATTCTGAACTTGTTTTTTTTTTTTGTAATTTATGCAACTCAAACATGTGGTTTTCAGTTTGGAGACAGCTTATTTGACAACGATCTGCAGAGAAGAATCCCATATGAAAAGTATTTCCAAAATGTGTGCCCAATCCCACAAACCAATATGTTCACACAGTAAACTTGTGTAGTACCAGAAAAATGGAATCCAAATGAATCTGGGAAAAAGAGAGCAAGTCCGGGTGAGTGCAAAGATCTCGCGAGTCTTTTGGTTCGTCCCCCGTGGCTATAGGTTTTCTCCGGGCTGGTACTGTGGCTCTGTGGAGGTGAAATAGTCCTCCAGGAAGGACTGCAGGTACTCGAAGGTGGGCCTTTCGTCCGGTTCCTTCTTCCAGCAGAGCTTCATCATCTCATGCAAGGACTCGGGGCATCCCTGCGGGCAGGGCATGCGGTAACCGCGCTCCACTTGCTCCAGCACCTCCCGATTCACCATACCTGAAGACAGGACGCAAAACAAAAACCGTTAGCGTCGTTTCCTGAGACAGTTGAAGATGCTGAAGGGAATGATAGCATTTTTAGCAACAATAGTATAGTTAGCATAATTAGCATCTTTAGCAGTATGGTTTTCTTGAACAGCTGATGATCATGAATGCAGTGTTAGCACTTTTAGCACCAATAGCATAGTTAGCATAAATAGCATATTTAAAGGGTGATGCTCAACGCAATGCTAGAAGTATTAACAACAATAGCCTAGCATAGTTAGCATCTTTAGCATTGTGTTTTTTTTTAGACAGTTGATGCTGAATGCAATGTTAGCACTTTTGCCAAAAATAGCATAATTAGCATCTTTAAACTGTATTTTTCTGACACAATTGATGATGCTGACTGCAATACTAGTACTTTTAGCAACACTAGCAGTTTGCAAAATTAGCATCTTTAGCAATGTATATTTCTGAAAGAGTTGATGATGCTGGATGCAATGTTAGCACTTTTAGTGACAGTAGCAGTTAGCTTAGTTAGCATCTTTAGCAATGTGCGTTTCTGAGACGGTGGATGATGCTGAATGCGATGCTAACTAGAGCTTTTAGCAACAACAGCATAAATAGCGTAAAAAGCATCTTTAGCACTGTATTTTGCTGACATTTAATGATGCTAAACCCAGTGCTAGCACTTTTAGCAACATTAGCATAGTTAGAATCTTTAACATTGTGTTTTTCTGACATTTAATGATGCTAAACACAATACTAGCACCTTTAGCAACATTAGCATATTTAGCATCTTTAGCATTATGTTTTCTGAAACAGTTGATGATACTGAACGCAATGCTAGCACTTTTACCAACAATAGCATAGTTAGCATAATTAGCATCTTTAACTGTATTTTTTGGACACATTTGATGATGCTGAAAGCAATGTTAGCACTTTTAGCAACAGTAGCAGTTAGCGTTATTAGCATCTTTAGCAATGTGTGTCTCTGAGACGTGGATGATGCTGAATGCGATGCTAACTAGAGCTTTTAGGAAAAACAGCATAGATAGCATAAAAAGCATATTTAAAAAAATATTTTTCTGACATTTTTTTATGCTAAACCCAGTGATAGCACTTTTAGCAACATTAGCATAGTTAGAATCTTTCTCAATGTGTTTTTCTGACATTTAATGATGCTAAACGTAATACTAACGCTTTTACCAATATTAGCATAGTTAGCATCCTTAGCATTGGGTTTTTCTGAGAAAATTGATTAGGCTTAATGTCATGCTAGCACTTTTAGCAACATTAGCATAGTTAGCAAAATTAGCAGTATGATTTTTATAATACAGTTGATGCTAAACACAATGTTGGTACCTTTAGCTATATTAGCACAGTTAGCATATTTAGCTATTTTTTCTGCGACAGTTGATGATACTGAACGCAATGCTAGAACTATTAACAATAGTAGCATAGTTAGCTTTTTAGCATCCATCCATCCACCTTCTTGTCCGCTTCTTCCCTTTCGGGGTCGCAGGGGTGCCGGAGCCTATCCCGGCTACTGAAGGGCGAAGGCGGGGTTCACCCTGGACAGGTCACCAGTCTGTCGCAGGGCCTCAATCACACACCCATTCACTCTCACATTCACACCTAGGGGCAATTTAGAGTCACCAATGAACCTATGAAGCATGTTTTTGGACGGTGGGAGGAAGCCGGAGTCCCCGGTGAAAACTCACGCATGCACGGGGAGAACATGCAAACTCCACACAGAAAGGTCCCAGCCGGGATTCGAACCGGGGCCTTCTCGCTGTGAGGCAAGAGCGCTAACCACTGCGCCACCGTGCAGCCCGCTTTTTAGCATGATTAGCATTTTTATTCAAAGTGAATTTTGGTACGGAGAGGCAGCTCAGCTAGTGAAAGCGGGTAGAGGGCAGTATGGTGATGGCTTAGCCAGTGAGGGTGAGGGGCCCCAGGGGTGGGTAGCACCTGGGGGCCATACAACATACCAGTGTTTCTAAAAGACTCACTATTGATTTTAAGAGTATAATAAACTGGTAAATACAGTCTTTCCTCAAATAACTCAAACCCCTGGGGTATGAATAATCTTGTGGGGCATCTGCATCTAATATTTCTGCTAAAATAATACAATAATTTAGCGTTTAAATAAAATAAAAGGGAAAATGTTCAAAAACTTGAAGGTGCTTCAAATGAGAGCCTTCAAACTTCCCTTGTGGCAATCTCAAAGTTTCATGCATTTCATGCAAATGTACCAGAAGCCATTTATATTTTGTTTTCAACCAATCTTTCTCCAACTTTAGATCCTCAACTTTGGTTTCCATATCGCACATCTTTCTTTTCTTCAATCATGATACAACCCCCACCGTGTTTTACTGTTTAGACAGAGCATAGTGTCCTCAGTTCACAAGTCATTAAAGTTAAAATGTTGCCAAAAGTGTTTATTTTACTGCATCTTTTAGTGCGTAGACTTCACAATTCTTTACACTTAACTAATCTGTGAATTAATTCAGCGGAGATACGAGGACGAGCCGTGTGACAGCAGAGCAGAACAGCAGAGGACTGCTCCCTGGGGCAGCATCACGGCGGCAGATGGCCATAAACAAGAGTGTTCAATTTCCTGATCGTCTCCCACCAGATGGTCTCATCTAATCTCAGATCTGCATGTGTGTGCGCGTGGACGTGTGTGCGCGCGGACGTGTGCGCTCCCCTTGTAGAGTCATAAACAAGTGGACAGAATGACAGACAGCTTCCCTTCCACCTGCGACTTTAACAACTAGGGCAGTTTTAAATCGATTTGCGGACCTGTGAGTCCCATCATCAGGTGTGCGCACCTGTGTGTGTGTTGGTGTGCCACTTACCTGGGTAGGGGACTCTGCCTTTGGTGACCAGCTCAGTGAGCAGGATGCCAAAAGACCAGACGTCGGACTTGATGGTGAAGCGGCCGTACAGTGCAGCCTCCGGAGCCGTCCACTTGATGGGGAACTTAGCTCCTGTGGGGAGGATGGAGAAGTCTCAGGTGACCTTCATTTTATCCTTTGTAAGTTAGCTAAAATCGTGATTTGACTCCTTTAATCGCCACTCAGAATTATTAAAATGTCATTTTATCAAACATTTTATAGTTTAATGGACATTAAGTGGAGTTATGCACCTTATTGGATCATAAATAGTTGAACAAATATTCAAAGACAAGTCTCCAAAAAAGTGACTGTATTAGTCTAACCAGTACCATTTTACATCTATTTTGTTATTTAATTACTTCCTTCTTTCTGATTCAAAACCATTTCCTGCCACAATCTTCAATATGCCGATACAGATCCGGTAGGCTTGTGGTGAGCTGCTCCATCATTAAAAGACCAGTGTTTGACAGATTCAGTGACTATTTAAGGTTATTTGTGTCAAATCTGTCAGGTTCAAGAAACTTTTCTGGGACGATTTAAGGTTTGTGACAAGAAAACGCAGGCGGACATCAGAAAACGGGTAAATGGTGGTAATGTCCAAATGCGTCGAGGCTGTGGTGTTTGAAAAGGATTCAGTTGCTGCTAATGGAGTAAGTCAATAAGACGCCGTTCACAACATCAGCCTGCAACCACCAAGTCAGGTTTGTTGATACAACACAACACTGGATCCCTGAATCCAACGTCCGGCGTATTAATGTCGCTACAGAAATCAAAACTTATCAGGGAATGTTTTTCCAGTCTTGTTGCTGAGCTCACTGTACCTTCACATTCCTGATCTCGGATGGCAGGACTGTGGTTTTCTGCTGTGACGCATTCGCTTCGAGGTTTAAGATTTCACCAAGTGATTTTCTACATGTTTTGGCTTAAAAAGAGTGTTTTTTAAAATAGTTTTAGGAATAATTTTAAAGTTAGACCTGATTTGGGCCTTTAGAGCAGGGGTCCCCCATACTACGGCCCACGGGCCGGATATGGCCCTCCTCCACATTTGGCCCGCCCCCCACACCGTTTTGGCTAAATCAGACATTTTTCCATTTTTTCCATTTAGCTAAAATTTTAGCTACATGCTAGCTATTTTGGCTAATTTAGAATTTTTTTTTTTCAATTTTTTAGGCTTTTATTTTGAAGTTTAGCTAATATTTTAACTTGCTAGCTGTTTTGGGTAATTTAGGGATTTTTCTGTTTTTTGGACAATTATGAAGTTTAGCTAATATTTCAGTTACATGCTAGATGTTTTGACTAATTTAGGCTTTTTCATTTTTTTTAATCGTAATTTGGAGTTTAGCTAATATTTTAGCTTCATGCTAGCTGTTTTGGCTGGATTGGACATTTTCTAACTTTTTTTAGATTAATTTGACATTTAGCTAATATTTCAGCTACATGCTAGCTGTTTGGCTAATTTAGGCTTTTTTTCATTTTTTTGGCTATTTTGCAGTTTAGAA
>NC_050531.1:6467111-6473070 GCF_002922805.2 Oryzias melastigma | reverse complement strand
GCTAGCTGTTTTGACAAATTTCGGCTTTTTCACTTTTTTATCGTAATTTGAAGTTTAGCTAATATTTTAGCTTCATGCTAGCTGTTGTGGCTAGATTAGACATTTTTCCAACTTTTTTAGATTCATTTGACATTTAGCTAATATTTCAGCTACATGCTAGCTGTTTGGCTAATGTAGGCTTTTTCTGTTTTTTTGGCTATTTTGAAGTTTAGAAAATATTTTAGCTTTATGCTAGCTGTTTTGGGTAATTTAGGGATTTTTCAGGGTTTTTTTTTTTAAATTTTGAGGTTAAGTTAATATTTCAGCTACATGCTAGCTGTTTTGACTAATTTCGGCTTTTTCAGTTTTTTATTGTAATTTGGAGTTTAGCAAATATTTTAGCTTTATGCTAGCTGTTTTGGCTAAATTAGACACTTTTCCATTTTTTAAGATTAATTTGGCGTTTAGCTAATATTTCAGCCTCATGCTAGCTGTTTTGACTTATTTAGGCTTTTTAAAATTTTTATACTTTCTCAGAGTTTATCTTAAATTTCAGCTGCACGCTAACTGTTTTGGCCAATTTTGGCTTTTTCCGTTTTTTTGACTGTTTTGAAGTTCAGCTTATATTTCAGCTACATGCTAACAGATTTGGCTAAATTATATATTTTTTTAAGTTCTTTTTGCTAATTTGGCACTTTGCTAATATTTTAGCGAGCTATCAGCTTCAGCGTTGTCAGCTATCAACTTAAGTGCTTTTAGCTATCAATTTAAACATCTTTTGCTATTAATCTATCACAGGTAATGTAGATATCTAGTTTTTAAATGTTTTAGCATTATTTTTTTCTGTGAAGATTACAGAAATGAATTATTTAAAATTTGTCTATGTGTGTCTTTCTTGAAAACCATACATGTTTACGTTTAGCCTGTGATTGTTGGACTCTTTCTTTTAGCCTACAAACCAACCCCGGCCCCACGTCAGAGAAGAACAGTTCTGTGGCCCTCACAAAAAAATGTTTGGACCCCTTCTTTAGAGAGGCAGTTCTGCAAAAAAAAAAAAAATCAGGGATTAAGAGGCATTAGAATTACAATCCCTTCTGAACAAATGAATATGATTAAATTAAAGGGCAAAAAAAGTAGACTATCAAGACAACCTGGTATTTTAACAGCCTCACTGAACCATAAGGGGTTATTCAGAATTCCCTGGCGCACTACATGTTTGCAGAACATCCTTTTGCTTTTGTTGGAGATCAATTTATTAATTTGCTGCAGTGTCATATTTGGTCTCAGAACAAACTTCAAAAGCCTCCGTACTTCACTAGAAACACACAAACTCTTAAACATACCAGATGGACCAAAAAAAAGACAGAAGTTTTCCAGCAGAAGCAGACATGGCAGAGATAAATAACCCCAGTGGGTGAAGGTGCAACTAATAAGAAGCATCTGGTTTCCATGGCGGGAACAAAGGGGGTCCCAGATGTGAGGCCCTTTCCATTTCTGCCTTTTTGACACCTGGTTCCTCTAAGAGTTTGGAGGTCACCAGAGCACTGACCTTGCCTTGCCGTGTACTCGTTGTCTTCTATCAACCGAGCCAGACCAAAGTCTGCGATCTTGCAGACCAGGTTGTCTCCTACGAGGATGTTGGCTGCGCGCAGGTCCCTGTGGATGTAGTTCATCCTCTCGATGAAAGCCATGCCGTCGGCGATCTGGAAGAGAAACGTTTGACCGTCAAAACCCCCTTGGCAAACTATTTTTAGCTTCCACTCTGATCATCTTTTGATCTATTTTAAGAGCATTCCAAGTAGCCTTTTATGTATGATTTTGCTGTTTTTAGTACATATTTTAAAAAACTGTGTCTACCCTGTTACTGAAAGCTCTCTGTTTACACACTTTCCTGCTAGCTCACAGCCCCTCACACTCCCAAGCTAATATTAGTGGTGCAAAAAAATACAAGCCATATAGTTTTGAGCCAGATGCTAACTTGGATGAGGAAAACCTTAATGGATCTACCGTTTTCAAATGACATTTTTTGTTGTGCTCCTGATTCACAACAGTTTTAATTAAAAAATGCTATTAATCATGGTTTATTGTTTTTACACGTCCTCAATCATCTGAAAAAGGCCTCAAGAACATGTTAAAAACACCAAAAACACAGTTTTGATCAGAGAGGGTCTTTAAGAAGAACATCTGTCAAGCATAAAACAATGAGACAAGGAAACAGAAAAAAAAAAAAAGTTGGGGCACATGATGGTGTTTATGGCAACATCTCATCGCCACTCTGTACATATTCCCCGGATTAAAACTGGTCATACGTGGATATATATTGGTAAAAAAAAAGTTGTGGTCTTTACCTGGAATTTTCTCAGATGTATCATGAATGAACCATGTTAAAAAACCATAGAAGAAGTACAAATAAACCACACAGAGAACACGTACTAGAACGTAAAAACCAAATCTGGCCCAAAACGGACGTAAATAAAACACTGAAAATGGTGACTGAGTTGCTCAAAATCTACGTAAAAAGTGAATGAATCACGAATAGAATGGGAGTTCATAGTGATCTCTTCTGGAACTCATGTACTCATCGATATAGAGAGGTGGAGGGGTGAAAGATCGGCCGATTTCTGCACCCATCACACAGTACGGGAATCCTGTATGAACCATTTGTGATGATTTGTATGCAATTCCTTAGTGATTTGTGTATCAATTACGTAATTTTAACATAATATGTGCACCTTAAATGCAATATAAAAGTTATACATTGGTGGTACATGCGCGAAAAGTCTGTTAGACATACAAGGGTCGTGGAAAACCTCAAATTTGTGTTTGCAGTTTGCAAAAATCACGTACATTTGTGATTTAAGTATTTTCTGCTGTATCGTGCAGTTTTTCATAGTTTATCCAGGGGTGTGACTTATACTCTGGAGTGAGTTATTTGTATTTTTTTTTTTAAATAAATAGGCTCAGATATTTGTTATTTTCCCACTAACAACCAGTTAGCGGTTACTTCTGCTAACAACCACTAGAGGGTGATGTTTATGTGTATCTGTATTTGCTACCGACAGTCTCAGAAGAAGAAGAATCACCCAAAACAAACATGAAGGAGAATCTGGTTGTTTTCCTCTTAAATTTTGATATTTTTCTTATTTGAATCGAAACATTTTGATACTTTTCACGTCCTCGGACTAATGCGGAACAGAAAGTCATCAAACTGGGTTATACTGAGAGACGGAAGAACAGGTAAAAGCGTCGGCTTTTAGCACAGCTTCTGCAACATAGAAGGTAACTATCAAAAAAAAGAGAAAGATCTCATCCGGCAGTGGACACAAATTTGATATATGCTGAAAAAGACGCAGTAGATGCGAGTTTGATGTGTGAATCACATTTGGTGTGAACGCAGCGTTACGCTAGACTGGGCGAATCTGATCTGAAATGTCAGACTTTTCTCCCAAAAGTGCAACTTATACTCCAGAGTGACTTATATATATATATATATGGCTTTCTTCTTCTTTATTTAGACATTTTGTGCTCCTGTGACTTACACTCCGGTGCAACTTATACTCTAGAAAATATGGTAGTAATTGCGTATAGACTATGTAAACTATAAAAAAACTGCGTAATTCTTAAACCACAAAAAATGTTAAATCAACTCTAGATGGAATTCATGTAAAGACTCGTTGGACGAAACCAACGATTGACAAACGCAAGAAACAATTAAGAGTTATATCACTTGTACCACGAAAGACAGAAATTTCAAACGCGGAAAATGGGCAAAATCTTAACTAGTGGCTTTTTTTTTTACAAAACCTCCTCACACCAAACTTAAAACTTCAACAGAAATTCCAATTTGTCGTCTCACCTTTGCAGCCATGTCCACCAGCATGACCAGATTCAGGAATTTGCCTTCACCTTCTTTAAGAAAATCCAACAGGCTTCCTGTAAAAGCAAACACAGCTATAAATGCAGGGCAGCGATGGAGTGAGTGAACTGAATACCAAAAACGTGAGTATGCGCCTCTAATTAAACCGAGCCCTGAGTAAGTGTGGATTTTTTTACTAAAACAGCTGCTTTCTTGAAATCCGCAAAACACAGCGGATCAGTAAACTGAGGCTTTCCAGACACGCATGGAGGCTAATGTCACGGAGTTAACATTTAGCCCCACATGAATGGAATTACTCATAAAAAATGCTCTGCAGCTGAAGCTACAAGACCTCACACAAAAACTGCTGCACTTTTCAATTAACCATCCTACTTTCAGGCTTCGGGGGAACCACAAGGGACTTCCAAGGCCTTCCGATCCATACAGCATTTTAATTAAAATGCCCATATAATTTACATTTTTTCCTTTAAGGAGATTTCCTTGCATAAATCTGGCTTGCTGTTCTGCTTTTTTGTTTTTTGCTGAGGTGATTCCCTTTAAAACTAGAACTCAGAACAGTCTGGAGGTACCTTTGGACATGTACTCCGTGACGATGTAAATGGGCTCCTCCGACACCACGGCAAAAAGAGGCACCAGCTTGTCGTGCCTCAGCTTCTTCATGATCTGAGCCTCCTGGAGAAACGCCTCGGGCGACATGGTCCCCGGCTTTAGCGTCTTTATGGCCACCTTGGTGGTGCCGTTCCATGTGCCTGCGCAGACAGAGACAGGAGACAAAAGCCAGCCGCCCACAGGGGGAATCAGTCCACTTAATGGCCTGGAAGCAGGACAATATCATTAATTAGGTCTGGTAATTGCTCAGGCATGTGCTGTCATGCATGCACTTGTTGCAATAAAATATCCCTGGGACAGGCGGATATGAGCTTGCAGTAGAAAAGAAATTCGGCTGTCCTTTTGACAGAGGCGATCTCTGGAGATGTAGAGCAGGGGTGTAAAAATCTCACAGGGGGCCAAAATCCAAAACACACCTCAGGTTGAAGGCCGAACAGGATAAACATTTATTGAACACTCTTAAACTAATTCACTAAATCTTTAAAACCATAACCTTTTAACATATTTATGAACTAGATATATAGCATTACCTGTGATAATTCTAGTGTGAATGCTATAAGCCGAATTTGATGCTGAAATTGATAGCTAAAAACACTGGAGCTGATAGCTGAAATCACTGAAACTAATAGCTAAAACCCCGAAGCTGCAACTAAAATACTAAAACTATAACAAAAAACCTAGGTTAGCCAAAACAGCCAGCATGTAGCTGAAAAAAATAGCTTAATGTCAAAATAACCTAAAAACTAAAAATAAAACTAAAATAGCCAAAAAGCTAGCATGTAGCTGAAACATTAGCTAAACTCCAAAATAGCCTAAAAAACTAAATTAGCCAAAACAGCTAGCATATAGCTGATATACTAGCTAAACTCCAAAACAGCATAAAAAAACTCAAAAAACCTAAATTAGCCAAAACAGCTAGCATGTAGTTGAAACATTAGCTAAACTCCAAAATAGCGTAAAAAACTGAAAAAACCCTAAATTAGCTAAAAACAGCTAGCATGTAGCTAAAATATTAGCTCAACCCCAAAATCGCCTAAAAAACTGAAAAAACCTAAATTAGCCAAAACAGCTAGCATATAGCTGAAATATTAGCTAAACTCTAAAATTGCCTAAAAAATTGAAAAAAACTCTAAATTAGCCAAAACAGCTAGCATGTAGCTAAAATATTAGCTTAACTCCAAAATAGCCTAAAAAATCTTAGTAAATGCCAAAATAGTTAAAAAAAACTAACAGAATACCAATTTTTAAAATGTTAAAATCGTAACTTTTTTACACAATTTTGAATAATAAAGACTGGAATATTATTCCTGAATAAATCAACTTAAACCTTAAATAACTTTAAATATTTCACTCTCCATAAAAATATATTTTGTCAAAATAATACAAGTTAGAAACGAGAGCAAGATAACTATGGAGTCTCGAAAGAGCCAGAATGAAATAAATATATACACCATTAAATAAATAAATAAATGTGTCATTAAATATTTAAAAGTG
>NC_050531.1:6456414-6467104 GCF_002922805.2 Oryzias melastigma | reverse complement strand
GGATTCAATAAACAAAGGAAGAAAGGATAACTGTCGTTTTCACACTGACAATGACGTTCTTACCCATCCAGACCTCTCCAAAGCAGCCCTGTCCCAGTTTTAACTCCAGCTGCAGGGATTCCCTGGAAATCTCCCAGGCGTCCTTCGCGAGTCCCTGAGTCTGAGGCTTGACCGTGGGGCACACTGTGGTCAGCCTGTGGCAGAGTCCGTCTGCATGCTCTGCGATACAAGGACAAAACATTAGCGGCACCAGAAGGGTTTTAAAGCGGGTCTGTTTTCCACCTCATTTCATCCTGACTGACGCACTGAGACGCTCACATGCTAACAGAATCAAAAATAGATGGGGGGAAGTGGATTTTTATCACAGGAAGCCTCTGGAGAGTCACAGCGAGACCAAGTGGAATCACAGAGACTTAACCTCAACGTCATCAGGCTCCAAATCATAGCTGCACCGTCAGTTCTCATTAAAGTTAAAGACCCACTCCCATGAAAATTGGTGTTCTTGTGGTATTTTACTCACATATAAAGAAAATGAAGCTCAAAATTGCATTTCTGGTGATGTCTTTATTCAAATTGTTGTGAGCAGATGAAAAATTGCCATTTAAAAAAACGATTGTGACGTAGAATATACTGATCTCTCAGCAACGGGGGAGGGTAAGGGGGGCGGGGTTGCTCTGCACCTACAGTCTCGCCCACAACTCGGAGGTTAACTACTGCTACTCTGCAGAAACTATATCCTGGAAAATGACAGTTTTTTTTATTATTTTGCCTCAAAACAGCCTAATAAACACCACTGTGAATGTTTTTAAAATAGATCCGAGTGGGACTTTACTGCCTTGTTTCCACTGAGCGGTCTGGACTGGACCGGTATGGTATTTTGACCATTTCCATTATAAAATCGACCCACTAGGCCAGACTGATTAGTACCATTTTTGGTTCCCTGTTGGTTGTAGGTCCATAGAAAAATGGTACCAGTTAAGGTGGAGCTACTGTCGTCATGCGATGAAATCCATTGATTGGTGGAAAGCTATTATGACATCAGCAAGCGTCCCACCAACGTTTTTCCCAACTCAAGATCCAAGCCGAAAATTTTGCCTTTTTTTATTCTTCTTCCTCCTGCAATCTTCTTGCAAAGAATATTCAATTTCCCCTTTTTATTTGCGGCGGTAAGGGACAAGAGACAAATCCACAAATACGAAGAACTGCTGTAGTCGCACCGTTATGACACACAGCTACTTTAGAGGTCTACACCCCTCCCATGCGCCTTGATGGTCCAATACTCAATGGAAACGCTCGCTTGAATTGCCTGGACCATTCTAAACAGACCAGGAAGGAGCTGGTCCAGTCTGGACCGCTTAGTGGAAACGAGACATAAGGGTGTTTTCAGACTATAAAGTTCCTCGGTTCGGACCGAGTCCGCCTGATTTGGTCTGGATCGAGTCCTGAACCTTGTTCTGTATTCGGACTGGCGTCTACCAGAGATTTCTGTTTTGGACCAAAGCTTGTCAACAAAACCACTGTATTAAAGATCTCTTCAGTCATCGGCCAGGACCTATGAGGCAGGTCAAAACAACAAGAAAAAGTCGGAGATGCTGCACTTTAAAATGCTTGTTGGGATAGTTAACTTATTTAAACGTTATATTTCGATTACTAGTTTTGAACGTCAGAAACAACAATTTTTTACTTGTTCCTTTGGTACAACAGAGAATTTCTTGCAAGAAAACATCATCTGCTTTAATTTAGAGGACGTTAGCACAGCAGTACTAAGGTCTGAAGGTACGCTGAGAAGTGTTTATGACATATAAGTTGTTGGGAAATTAGTGAGAAGCAATGTGTATGTTAAAAGTTCAAGTAGTAGTTCAAGCTACAAGCTAGCTTTTAGGATGATCAGAAACCTTTTCAACAGTGCTAAAACAAACTTTCTAACAAGTGACCAGTTGGACCAGTTATGTCCTCTTTGATAACACAGCAATCAACGGTTTACATTTGTCTGCGGCTCACCGGTCGCTTCATTACTACTCTGGTTACATCACATGACCACCGGCTACGATGGCTGTTTTAGTCCAGTTCTTTAATTCCGAGAGCGAACTGTATTCAGACTGAGGAATCTCAGAGCGAACCGAAGTTCAGTCCGATTGGAAACTAATCGAAACCACCCCAAAAGATGTGGTTTTTGATCCTGGACCGAAGTTCGCTTGGGTGCATTTAGACTAAAAAAATAGTTCCAGGTTATCTTGGAAAACAAACTCTGACTACCCCCTGAATTAGATACGTTTCCCACCATGACTCAGAATCCAACCCCCTCCAGGTGTGTTGAAAAATCCTACCTGTGTAGTGTTTGACCAGTTTCTGCAAGGTGTCAAACTGCGCCCGTGTGGTGATGTAGTATCCTCCGTTGTCCAGCTTACGGATCTTGTAGTGCTTCACGTTGTCGCCTTTGGCCGAATCCCAGTCTCGTATTGAGAGGGAATAAGCTCCTGAAATGAGACGAGAACGTTCTATCCAATCTGTTTGAAACTTGATTGCAATCAAATATTTTAAAAGTAAAACCGTCCTCCAAAAAAAGTCCGCAACCTTTGCTGCAATGCAGCAATTGGGAATAAATCCGAGCCAAGTCGATGATCAAAAAGTCTGTTCTGTTTGGAATCAGCAACCAAAACAAGATGCTAAAACACATTTTTTGTATCGATTGAAGGTTTTTGCTGTCCAAATAGTCATTTTTGAAAAAACTGTTGCCAACTTTTCCATTAGAACAAGAGAAACGGTGCAGACAGCCTTTACTGGGCACTTTGTGGGGAGCCGCCGCATAGCATTAATCTGTTCCTCTTCTGGCTATTACACCTATACTTTTATTTATCTATGCAGATTTTTTGATATTTTTTTAGGTTTTTCAACTGCATGGACTTCAAAACAAGAAATTCTCATCCAACAAATTCCGATCCAGCACTTTCCATGATGTTTTCCCCTCAAACACCACATATCAAATCCACACAATTGACTTGAAGTCAAATTTACATCGTTTAGGAACCAGTGGAGGCCTTTTTATGGGGTCAAATCCCCATACAGAAGGGTCAGCTGTTGGACTGTTGAAACATAAATAACTAGATTATGATAATTACGTCATAAAATAAACAGTAAAACATCATAAAGGTGGAATTATAAGTTCACTTCCTCCCAGTCCTTTTACAGCAAATATTTGTCACATTTAATGGATTCAATGCGTCATGTATTGCATGTATAAGTACAAATATGTCTATTTATGATTAAAAGTAAATATAATGGCATCATTTACGTGTGTATGTGGTTGTACGTATATCTTTTTAGACATTTTTCCAGTCAAGTCACTATGAATCATCAAAAGTTGGATTTATCTATGTATAGAAACATCTCTTTTGTTTGTCTTCTGTAGTATTTTTAGTTTTGGTTGCTTGAAATAAATTTATTTCAATCGGATCTGATCCAAACGAGAGATAGAATTTTGCTGCTTTCATATTCACCACTATCAAATGCACAAAAAAATGTTTGGACAATAGAAAAATAGACTTTTCTTAAAGATATAACAAAGAAAATTCTAATTTTCATGAAAAAGTGGGAGACATTATTTTTTTTATATGGAGTTTAAAGACAATAATAGACGTTAGACTGTAATGCTGGCAAGAACGCCAAAAGATGACGTCTCCAACACTCAAAAATGCATCATTTTTTTCCACTGCTCAGGATAAAAGCTTGTTACCTTTAGTTGTTTCACTTTCTCGCACCAGGAAAGTTCCTCGAACGTTCCCAGGATTTAACAGCAACCTCTCAGCATCTTTACGCCCCATTTTTCCAAAGTACCATCTGAGAATAACGTTTTAAAAAGACAGAAAAATAGACTATGAATTCAAATAATTGGCTCAGATCTGTTTAGATTGAAATTTTTTGTATTAAAAGTGGCACAAATGACACAATGATTGCAGGTAAGGTGAGATCATGCATCTGTCTTCAGGTGGATTAACCGTCAGGTTATTAGCAGAGGGCAGTCTCACTCTTCAGCTTGGATGGAGTCGGCGGGGGCAACATAATTGCTGGGGATGTAGCCTTTCTTTCCCGTGGTGATGGAGCGAGCCTCCCACCAGTCTCCTTCTCTGCAGGAGGATAATGACACAAGAGAGGTGAGACAAATGTAACTGTCGACTGCTGCTGCTGCTGCTGCTGCTCTGGAGATGGATCTAAAGCGTTGTAAAAAAAAAAGTAAATAAATAAAAATCTGGTCATTCTTATTTAAAATCATGCATATTTCACAGTTTATAAAAAGGGTTTTGCAGCTGCACGTTTCATCTGCAAGATCTGCAAAAAAAAAAACTATAACCCCATTTAGTTCCCATTACAATGCTGTCATTTTAGGCCACATCTGCGCCGGAGCTGAAAGCCCCAAAAGCGTGCATTAAGAACAAAAGCCGTAATCTAATTCATTCATGAAGACAGACACACTGACAGGTGCAGCTGAGTGTCGGAGCAGAGGCAGAATGGGATCTGATCACAAAAATCCCTACGTGTTGTTGATGATCTGGAAGCGATCGCCCTTTTTGAACGTTAGGTCGTCCGATGTCCTGGCTTCGTAGTCGTACAAGGCCACGAAGAAGGTAACCCCGCCTGAAAATTGAAAATAGGAGCAATTTAGAAAGAGTTTCTTGACAGCAGATAAGCTACAGCAGAGTGAAACACCCCCTCCCCCTCACCGATTCTCCGTTAAACAGAATCTGCACTCCCAGACGGATGAGTTTCACCTTCCCGCTGACAACAATGCTGTCAATAATAATGCTATTATCACCTGCGAGAAAGCAAACACCACAGCAGGGCCGCTTTCATCCCCCTACGAGAGCACATAATCTACCGTGGAGGAGGATTACAACCTAAATCCCACTTCTACAGGAGGGTTTAATCCCAGCTCTGTGCCCAGAAGACCACAGCTGATCGCAGAATCCATGTTAACAATAAAGATTTAAGGTGGAAAGAAAAAAAAACGGTACCCAGGATTAGCAAAGCCCATGAAAGAGGGCAATAAACTAAAAACTGGCATTTATATTTGGCCTTATAGGTTTTTTATTAAATATGACACTAAAATTATAACATTTTTTCTAGTTTTTGACAGGAAAACTATTGGGGAAAAAAAATGAAATTTGTGCAGAAAGATGCCAGAAAGGGAAGCACTGCAGCTGTAAATGGGGCGCCCCCTCCACCAGCTGAACACCCCACAGCACCTGGAGGCACCTCATTTTCTTCAGGAAGAAGAGAAAGTCTAAAGAGACCTGAAGTCTCAGGCCATTATCACAAAACCTGTAAAGCTTCTTTAACTTTTATTTCATCTTTTTGTAACTATGCAGTTTGGTTCTTCAAATTGGAGCCCATCCATCCATCCATCTATCCATCCTTAATGCTGCGATTATTTTAATAGTCGACTAATCACCGATAATTTTTTCCGATTAGTCGCCTAATTGGGTCATGGGCAAACTGGATGTAAAGCACACATCTTAACCATCATTAGCTTTAAACTAACTAAAAATGAGATTTATAGCATTTCCTGTGATAATGCTAGTGTGAATGCTGTAAGCTGAATTTGGCCGCTAAAGATGCTAGTGCTGATAGCTGAAGAGGCTGAAATTTAAAGCTAAAAACGCTGCAGCAAATATCTGAAAACACAGAAGCTGACAGCCAGCTACAATATTTGTTAAATGCCAAATTAGCCTAAAAAAATATAAAAATAGAAGCCTAAGTTAGCCAAAACAGCTAGCATGTAGCTGAAATATTAGCTAAATTCAAAAACAGCCTAAAAAAACAAAAAAAGCATAAGTTAACCAAAACAGCTAGCATGCAGCTGAAATATTAGCTAAACTCCAAAATAGCATAAACAACCTCAAGAATCCTAGATTAGCCAAAACAGCTAGCATCCCTCTGAAATATTAGCTAAACTCCAAAACAGCCTAAAAATATATATAAAATACATAAGCTAACCAAAACAGCTAGCATGTAGCTGAAATATTAGCCAAATTGAAAAAAACCGCCAAAAAAACACAAAAAAGCATAAGTTAACCAGAACAGCTAGCATGCAGCTGAAATATTAGCTAAACTCCAAATTAGCATAAAAAACCTAAAGAATCATAGATTAGCCAAAAAAGCTAGCATCCTTCTGAAATATTAGCTAGACTCCAAAACAGCCTAAAAATATATAAAAGACATAAGTTTTCCAAAACAACTAGCATGCAGCTGAAACATTACCTAAATTCCAAATTAGCATAAAAAAACTGAAAACAATTCATAAATTAGCCAAAACAGCTAGCATGTAAGTGAAACATTGGCTAAACTCCAAATTAGCCGAAAGAAACTGAAAAAATCCTAAATTAGCCAAAACTGCTAGCACGTAATGACTATTGTCATCGACTATTTCAATAGTCGATTAGTCGTTGATTTGTCGACCAATGGTGGCAGCTCTACCATCCATCTTCCATACCCGCTTAATCCCTTTTGGAATCACAGTGCTGCTGGAGCCTATCCCAGTCCAATCTAAGATCTCTCTCTCTCACACACACCTATCAGAACTCCACACAGAAATGACCCAGATTTGAACGCGTGCCTTCTCGCTGTGAGGAAAGAGTGCCAACCACTACACCCCCCCAAATCTTAGACCAGTGTGCAAAAATATCAACACTTAAAAAGGTGTATAAATCCATTTTTATTTAACATTTTTTAGAAGATTCATTTTTTTAAGTGAACCTATGACATTTGTTATAAAAACTCATTATTCAAAATATGTCACCTATCAATATATTAACTATTAGCCAGCTAAGTGGCCTTGTGGTAGAGTGTCTGCCCTAAGAATGGGAGGGCACGAGTTCAAATCCATACCAAAGACTGTAAAAATGGGATCCAGTGCCTTCCTGTTTGACACTCCGCTTTTAGGGGCTGAATTGGGAAGTTAAACCAGTGGACCCCAAACTACGGCCCACGGGCCAGATTTGTCCCGCCTCCACATATTAGAGACCCAGTCTGGCCATTCGATCGAGACCCACACAGAATGAGACTTTTTATTCCATTACAATCAGGTATTTGTTTTACTTCTAGAGCTTAAACAACAGAGAAAATAGAGAATATGTTCATGTTAGTTGGAGAAAAATGCACAAGTTTTACATCTGTAGTCCTAATTTACAGATTTTACCTTCACGAGTTACATTTCTATGTACATTACATACTCACCCACTCACCTGCACTCTGGATGGAGGAGGAGATAGGATCTTGGGGTGTTTATTCCTGTCAGCTGCTATTTTTTACCTTTTCTGCTCATGATTAATCCTGTTTATTAACTAATTCAAAGTCAACGTATTATTTTATCCCTCATAATGGAATAGACGGCGGCGTATTCTTTGAGACAGAAGGGCGTCAGACATTTTACTGCTGCCATCGGCTCCTCGGGAGGCAAAAAGTCGCCTCAACATTTACAGTCTTCTAATTAGGTTTATTCATCCAAGACTTCATTGGGAGTCTGAGATGGATTAAATAAAAGTTTTGACTCTTTCTTAATAACTCTGACCAAACGTGGACCTCAGTGAAGCAGACTCACTTGAGACGGCACCGGAGAAAGAGTTGGATAGAGGACCGGAGAAGGAGGTCGATGTTCCTCCAAAGGGAGTGATGGTGGACGAGGAGCCGCCGAACGGCGTAAGGCTGTGGTTGAAATTCCCAGCTCCAGACCCGGACGACGGTGCAGGGGCTGGATTCTGTTGGGGCAGGGTGGGATCTGGACCGTAGTGACCGACGTGGGCCGCGGTGGCTCCGGCGGTGGAGTCGGACGCGGGGGAGCTCTCAGGCTGGTACTTCAGCGCGGGGCCTTTGTCCTCTTTGCTCTTTATGCAGCCCATGGTGTCCTGCACACACACAGGAGGGGCTTGATTTAATGCAAACAATAGAGATAAAAAAATAAAAAATAAGAAGAGTGAGGGGCTATGGAGAAGGGGGCAGATAAACAACCGCAACATAAGCTGAGGATAAACAGAATCTAATGTTAGGAAATGTAATGATCCTTTTTTTTTGCTGTTGTTTCAAGCATTTAAGACATTAAGCCGTGTTGTAACTAGGACATATGGGTAAATACTAAATCCGCTTTGAATCCCAGTGATCCAAATGTGGCCACGGACAGTCAATTGTGCATTCATGCAGAGTGGGCGGGGCTCCAAAACGGATGGAGTTATGAAGGACGAGTGGCTGCAGTGCAGATCAAATCTAAAATACGGTGGCCCTGAAGGATAAATCACACCAATAAATCACACATATTAAAGATCACAACATTAACAAAACATTACATTATAGAAATCAAAACAAAAAGATTTATCAAGATGGAATGTCAAAAAACTGGAAAAGGTAAAGAATTAAAAACGCAAACATCATCTAATCTATCATCTAAACCAGTTTCTGTTTTTAGGGTTTTTTTTTTATTGTGTTTTGATTTCTAGAATGTAAAGTTTTTCTTTTTTTCTTGTTTTTTGTATTTTTATTTGTCAGTTTAATTTTTTATACATTTTTACATTGATTGATTTTGTGATGTGATTTGGACTTCAAGGCCACCGTACAAAAACCTTGCATCTTCACATGGTGCAGCCATTTTTAAAAATATATATTTTTTGTTTTTATTTAAATTTTCCTTTACTTTAAAGTATTTTTTTTTTACATTTTTGTTTTTTCAAACTATTTTTTTGGCTGCTGCAATTGGTGCTATACCTAAAATGAACAAACAAATTCTCAAATTAATTTAAAAAGCTTTTTTCGTTTCACGGTTTGCAGTAAAACATTTTTTGCCAATAGGTGAAGACATTTTTTTACACAACTTTATGTGTTACCATGGATTCCATGTTTTCTCAATTGAAGCGATCTAAGTGAATGTGGGTTTTAAAAAGAAAAACAAACATTGGTTCTGAACAAAAGAAAAATTCAGTGCGGATTTGGCTTCGTATGTTTACTGAAAACATTGGTTTTACCAGTTTAAAGGAACAATAAAAAAGCCAAATAACAGCAAAGAACTACTAAAGATTATGATTAAAGAGAAATAAGTAAATAGAAAACACACATTAAGTTAAGACTACTATAAATTAGTGAAAAAAAATCCCAAAAGTACTCAAAGAGTAATAAAAAGCAGAGCCATAAACACAAAGAACATATAAAAATCAACAACAATATAAAACAAATCCAATTCCGATATGAACAAATACACACATATATGTATATATATAAAAACTAAAAAATAATATAATAATTAAAATTATATGTGTTTAGAAATGCATTAAAATGTATCAAAGAGACGTAAAATAACAACAAAATAATACAAAACTGATTTTTGGAGTTCTGTTCATGCTAGTGGGACAACAGAAGAGGTTTATCATTTTGAGGGAAAATCAAAAAGAAGTCTGAGCAAATCCAAACTCTTAATGACTGAAAAACAGCAGCTGCAGAGCCGGTTAACACTAACAATATGCAGTCAATGAGGATTAATTACAAGCAAGGAAGATGAAAGCGGACAAAACAAGCAGCTCCACTGAAGAGGATGTACAGATGTTAATGACACCAGATCGTTTCATTGCAGGGTCACAATTATCCAATTATCAGCCAGAGGGACTGACTCTAGTTTTAATTAGGAGTTCACTGAGTTCTCCTGCCGAACAGCCATGAAAATCCAACAAATTATAAAAACCACAAATACTTTTTAACATTTTTCACAAAGTGAATGCGCACAAGCGGTTAAATTCTATCACACCGGGCAGCCTCTGAAAAGCTTCGATCTAACTCACTTCCAACAAAATGCTTAGAAAAAACTTTCAAATAAATCTAATCTGAGACGTTAGATCTGCAGCCAACCTGTGGAGAACGCTGGCACAGAAGAGAGACTTTTCGTTTCCGAGCCAAACGTTTCCTCAGCCTCGGGGTGAAACCGCTGTCATGGAAGGCAGAGCGCCTGCTCAACGGCGGACTGCGGTCAGCTCTGCACTTCATTACGGGGCAAAAGAGAGCGTGGCTGCTCCGGTCGGCGTGACCACAGTGTAAAACACATCTGCACGTCACCAAAGTGACAACACCTTTATGGCACGTCTACGCTGGATATGCACAGCAACAATTTATTTCTTCATTATATTGATTAATCCATCAAGAAAAAAAATCAAAAAATATATAAATGTTTGTGCTTTACAGTTTTAAATTTGTTTGGTTTAAAATTCAACTTTTTTTAAATACTTGGAAGCTTAGGGAACTCCGTCAGTTTTTGACTTCAATTGATTTAAATTCAAATTTAAGCTCCATCCTAAAATATAAACTTATAGTGTTTCTTTTAAAAACCAAAATGTTTCAGGAGATGATAAAGACTTTCCTTCCCTATGCAGCGGGGCAGCTTATATGTCAAAGAAATCATGTATTTTGTGGTATAAGAACCACATTTGACATGGATGTTCCATAGGATCCCATCCTTCAGAAATTCGTGTTACAAAAACCAAAATTGTCGCCATTTGTAAAGATGGCAGCCATTTGTCAAGATGGCGTCCTTTTGTAAAGATGGGGGCCATTTGTAAAGATGGAGCCTTTTGTAAAGATGGGGGGCTTTTTTAAATATGGGGGCCATTTGTAAAGATGAGGGCCATTTGTAAAGATGGAGCCTTTTGTAAAGATGGGAGCCATT
>NC_050531.1:6451891-6455933 GCF_002922805.2 Oryzias melastigma | reverse complement strand
TTTTGTAAAGATTGGGGCCATTTGTAAAGATGGCGGCCATTTGTAAAAATAAGGGCCATTTGTCGAGATGGCGTCCTTTTGTAAAGATGGAGCCTTTTGTAAATATGGGGGCCATTTGTAAAGATGGCGTCCTTTTGTAAAGATGGGGGCCATTTGTAAAGATGGCGGCCATTTGTAAAGATGAGGGCCATCTGTAAAGATGAGGGCCATTTGTAAAGATGGCATCCTTTTGTAAAGATGGGGGGCATTTGTAAAGATTAGGGCCATTTGTAAAGATGGGGGGCCATTTGTAAAGATGAAGCTTTTTGTAAAGATGAGGGCCATTTGTAAAAATGAGGGCCATTTGTAATGATGGCAGCCTTTTGTAAAGATGGGGGGCCATTTGTAAAGATGGAGCCTTTTGTAAAGATGGGGCCCCAATTGTTACAAAAATATTCAATGTCTATTTGCCCAAGTCTCAAAAAATTTGGCTATTCATGCACAAGAATGAGTCTTTGAACCTGAGAAGTACCTACAAAATATTATTCTGTTAAAAAATACTATATGCTTTTTAGATTTTGTTGGATTTTCTTATAGCTATCGTGTTTTTCTAAAAGAGGAGATTCTAAGGTACATCCGTGCCAAATTTGGTGCTTTATTGTATTCATCGGCTCCACTGCATTAGATTTTATATTTTTTAGGAACAAAAACTGAAATCTAACAGAAACATTACAATAAAAAACTTGATATTAAATTTCTTCCGGTGTACTAAACTGACAATAATGACTAAAGGGCTTGCAGAGATGAAACTGCTGGTAAGTTTGATTGGTTTGTGACATATCAGGCAGAAAACCCCAAAGCCTAAAGGAACTAAATTAAGTTTCTTAACTTTCAAGTTCTTTGTGGTGTCTGCTTTATGTAACCTCAGCTCTGTGTTTTAAGCATCGACTGTACAGGAGAACTGGACTTCTTACTTCTGGTTCCAACTAAATGAGTTTGATTCAGATTTTTTACAATACGGATGTTACCATGTTGGAGCCAGACAACATCACTAAACAGTGATTGTTCCAGTGATAATCTCTGGCAAAAATGGCTAAAACAAAGTCCAACTTTGGGGTTGTTTACTCCTTCTGCTTACACAACAGAGACTGCAAAAGTTTAAAGATTTACTGGGTTACCTCCCAATCTAAAATGAGAAAAAACAATAATATACCGAATATACACAGAAAAGATTGTTAAAACCCAACTGTGTATATATTTTTGGTATAACTTTATATTTTTAAATGGGATTTAACAAGAAATTGCTGCTTTTGGACTTTTTTTTTGTTATTATTAATTGATTCTCATGGCATATTTGTTTAAAAGAGTGGGTAAAATGTCAAGTTTTTACAAGAATTTATGCCACCAAGTTGGTCACATCATCAGTAAGAAGAGATTGGTCAGAATAAGATTAAGTGTTTTAAAACACATATACTTTTTAAAAAATATTAATTATCATGGCATATCTGTTTAAGAGCATGGATAAAAAAGTCAAATTTTTACAATATATTATTAACATACAAAGTTACGCAGAAACATGCAGACACAAGTTAAAAATCAAGAATTATGCACACACACATAGGTTGAGACTATTTTGACTCCATATGTTTGACTGTATATGAGGCCTGGACCGACTGGGTTTGATGTCACCCATTGAAAATGACTTACTTCCAGCTAAAAACAAATTAAACTTGCGACATGGAAGTCATTATGTTGGAGCCAGTAGCAGTGATTAGTGCAAGTCAGTCTGAGTCAAAGTTTCTATGCGAACCACTCTGGCCAATCACAACTGAGCTTGTTGGAGGGCCACACCCCTACCACTTGAAAATGGGCTACAGCAAAATGTCTGTCAAACGTTTGGAAAGTTGGAGGCCAGCAGGCACCTCCTACTTTTATTGAGGCATCTGATTGGCCAGTTTAGAATTTGAATAACTTACAGAAAAAAAACAGTATTAGCAAGAACATGTTAAAAAAGGTTTCAGAGCAAGAATGGTTATTCTGACAAATGTAAAGACTGAATAATAGCTGTTTATTGGGTCACTCAGTCCAGTTCTCATATACAGCCAATGGTTTTAAGCTTTGTTTTGGTATTCAAGGGTGTCAGCACCTCACAGTGAGAAGAATGCTGGGGTTCAAATCCAATCTGGACTCTTTCTACATGGAGTTAGCATGCTAGCTTCCTCTCGCTGCCCTAAAAAATGCCTTACAGGCCAATTGGTGACTCTAAACGGTCCCGATTGTTCTTCTGTGATCCTACGGTAGACTTGCGGTCAGTCCAGGATGGGACCTGCTTTTGCCCTAAAGTAGCTGGGATAGGCTCCAGCAACCCCACTAACCCATGAGACTGCACAGGCAATAACAGGCATCGATAACGAAGCTGTATTCGTATGAGTGTCTGCATTATTGTCCTGCGGCGCTCCAGCAGACATAAATACTCTGATAATACCATCGCTTTATCATCCTAAGGGAATGCTTTCACTCAAAATAACCTGAAACATTCCCCCTATAAAGTATGGCAACTCTGTAAATGTAGTTGCAAAGTTGAAGATGTCGCTATTCCTTCTTTACCCAAAGAAATCTGCATCCATAGGAGATAAAAATGTTTCTAAACCTTATTTTATTTTTGCGTTAAACCTCTCAGGTATTGACTGTCTGCTGTCATGGAAACCACTGAAGGTCACAACTGCAGCTTTTGGAACGACTAGTGAAACCAACAAAGGTCTGTTTTCAGCGCCTACAGGATTTAAAGGCAGTCGCTTACGGAATGCTTCACACTTTTCCACCAAATAAAAGTAGCTCAAGAGTCCATACATTGCATCAGAACAAAATGGGTGATCCCAAAAAAAAAAAAAAGAATCAGATTGACTGTGAGTGGAGAGAAACAGCAGGTGGGCTGAATAAATGAGGGGCCACCAGCTGGAAGAAGAAGGAGGATTACAAGGGTGGAGGATTTTCTCCCAACCAAAAGCAAAATAAATACATAAAAAAGGAGTGAAATAATGTCAGATTTTCCTGCTGTGATGTTATGAAGTCCCATTAATTCTCAGTCAATCGTTGCATAATGACACTGAGAGGGTTGAAAACCAGAAAGAACTGTGCCAAAGTGAGTACGACCACAAATGAAGGGCAAGTGGATTTAACAGGAAAAAAAAGCCTTGAGTGATAATTTAGCTCCATGATGGCGAGGCAGTCCTGATTAAAGAGCGATCACGTGAATACGTCCACACTTGGATGTAAAGCGAAGCATCAAAACGTCCAATCAGCTCAATGCCGGATTATTACTTGAGCGGCCATGAAAACAGAAGGAAAAGTCCTACTTGCTGCTAATTATAGTAACATATTGTAATTGCGAACAACATGCCACTGCCTCCAGGACCAAAGCATGACCTACAACAGCAGATTGCATTAAAAAGAAACACGAGAAGACACTGATTTGCTGAAACAATAAGAGAGGAAGGTGAGGAGTTTAAAGGGGAAAGTGTGGAATCTTCTTCTTGGTCTGTTTGGTAAAAATAACTTCCAAGGACAAAACAAAGCTTTGTTTTCTCGTCTGTTCAGGATTCTTCCTCATTGCTTACAGTAACATCTCCGTTTAGAGTTTTTGTGATAAAAAAGTCCCAGCACTGTAGTGCTGCCACAAACGATTATTAAAGTAGTCGACTTTTCACCTATTAAATGGATGTAAAGCACACATCTTAACCATCATCAGCTTTAAACTAATTAAAAACTAAATGTATAGCATTACCTGTGATAGTGTGAATGCTGTAAGCTGAATTAATTCAGCTTCGGCCAAATTTGGTCACCGAAGATACTAGTGCTGATAGCTGAAGATGCTGAAATTGACAGCTGAAATCGCTGAAGCTAAAATATTAGCTAAACTCCAAATTAGCCTAAAAACTGAGAAAATCCTAAAGTAGCCAAAACAGCTAGCATGTAGCTGAAATATTAGCTGAACTTCAAATTAGCCTAAAATACTGAGAAAATCCTAAAGTAGCCAGAACAGCTAGCACGAAGCTGAAATATT
>NC_050531.1:6440514-6446818 GCF_002922805.2 Oryzias melastigma | reverse complement strand
ATATGGTAAAATAACGACAAATCAAGTTTCGAAAGAGCCGATTCCTTCCAGAAAGAATCAAATCTCCTGTCATCTGGAGCAGCAGTCCCAAACGTTTTTAACACTTTCATCAAACTACGTTTTTATGAAGAAACAACAACAAAAAGTGCATAAACTTATCGTATTGGGCATGTGTCAAATTCAAGGCCCGGGGGCCGGATCCGGCCCTCCAGGTAATTCTATCCGGCCCTCCAGATCCTTTTATTCTATTGTTATTAATGACCCAATGTTATCTTACGTTTATTTCTAACTTGTATAATTTTGACAAAATATATTTTATGGATGGTAAAATATTGACATTTATTTAGAGTTTAAGTTGATTTATTCTAAATTAATAATCCATTGATATTAATGTTAAAAAGTCACGTTTTTAAAGTTTTAAAGATGTTTTAGTGTGTTTAATAAATGTTTGTTGTGTTCGACCTAATGAGTGTTTTAGATTTTGTCTTCCTGTGCGATTGAATTTGATACCCCTGGTATAGGGTGATGACCCCTCCCACTTGAGGACATTCAGTGGGCAAGGTGCATTATGGGAGTTTTTTCCCTTTTTAAAAAAAAATAAACTCCAGTTCAAGTCTTTTGTTAAGTTTTTGTTCCTTATTTCAGCCATCATTTACTATTTCCAAATGTATCAAACCCGGTATAAAATTACCCACAATGCCTTTAGTGATCCACAATATGATTCCAACTGCTGTCCTGATTTGCACCGTTCCAGTTATGATAAGTGACTGTTGCTGGAAGACGAGTTATCCCTGAAAGAGATGAGTGATGCCTTAACACTCCAATCATTTGAATCTTTATTCACTTATGTCGGCTCTGTAACTGACATTAGAATAAAAGTTCGTCTCTCCACAGGTCAGCTCATCTCACCAGAGCTCAGGCCCAGAGGGAGGAAGCACTTCTATATCTTGTTTATCTGTTCCCTCTTTCCGTGGATGTACTTTTGAACTGTGCAGTAATGAGCTTTGCTTTCAGAAGTGTTTTCTGAGTCTGTGCAGCAAATCCCACATCAGAGTCTGGTTTTAAAAGCAGTGAAGGCCTGGAGATCTTTTACTTTCAGGGGTTTTAAGCTTTGTTCTTTGTGTATATATATCTCGCGGGGCCCGCTCGCAGCACGCCAGTCGGGCCGTTCCAGACTCCATCTGGCTCCAAAGTACGGCAATCTGCCCTGACACCAACCCCTGGTCTCAAAAACAGGATGGTGGTCGATAACCATTGACTGTATATGCGACCTCTCCTCCAAACAGGAAGTAGAATCCCGTAGACTTCTATTGAGAAATAAGCAGCTATGTCTTCATTATATTTGACAGAACACCTGATACATAAATTTTTTTTCAATAATCCTCGTTTTTTACTCATATTTTTTCCGTAGTGTAGGGTTATTCAAACTGACCAATCAGATGCCTCACAAAAAGTATTTGAAACGTTTGACAGATTTCGTGTAGCCATAGGGGTTACCATAGACCAACTTGGACCAAACGCTGCTTACTGATGACTCATTGACATGAATAGAGATGGACCAAACAAGGCCGTGACATCACCAACAGAAAACGCTTTACCAACGAAATGAAGACAATTAAGTTTCCGCGGTACGGATATCGCCTGATTTTGTTATATTGGGGCCATACGGTGTTAGTAAGCAGTGATTGGTCCAAGAATCTGTGAAACGCTTCAAACATTTTAGGTGGGGCCAGTGGGCAGCACATGCTCTGAGGGATCTGATTGGCTAGTTGATACTTGAAAAACTTGCGATAAAGAAAATAAGCGACAACAGAGTAAGAATGGTTGTTCTGACAAGCAGAACTGTTTACTTTTCAATAGAAGTCTATGGGATACTTCCTGTTTGGACCATGAGGGGGGAGGGGATGATCAGTCCAGTTCTATATACTGTCTATGGTTTGGCTCCAACATGGCGGCTTCTGTATCATGAAAAAATGGCGACTGAATTGACTTCATTTGGTTGGAGCCAGTAGTAGGCCATTTTCCATGGGTGGCGTCACAATCCCTCAGTCCAGTTCTCATATACAGTCAATGGAGGTAACAGAGAACACTGTGGCTTCAACTGTACGTCAACGACTAAGTCCGAATACCTTCAGTACTTATCGCTACCATTTTTGTAGGTCTGTCTGAATCTACAATTCCAAAATCAAGAGAAATTTCCCAGAATTCTCAGTGTGCTTCAACGCTCACTATAATAGAGGAATATAGACCACAGTGCATTGCCGTTGAACTATTTTTGTAAAGAAACTATACAGGTTTATAATAATTTGAGAATAGATTGGGAATTCAGATATAACTTATTGCTGCGTAGTGGAATAATTTATGCATAAACGTGCATTGAATGTGGCCCCGCCTTAAACCAAGCACCATAAGAGACACAAAGGAAAACTGAAAAATGCATTATTCCAATATAACAAGAACCAGTTATGCTAAACTGCTATGGCTGGACTGTAAAGAGTTTGGTGATCAAGTCTTGCTGTCAGTGAGGCCCTCAGACTCCGCCTCCGTCTTTATCTAGCTGGCTCCATCTCTGTTAAAACATGGGTGAAACGTGTGGTCATGTGACTCATTGATTTGGATTGGGAAGACTTAATGGAATGATGCTATCTTGGCCGGTCCTCCCAAACCTCTGCTTTTTCCAAACGCCGAGCAAACACAACCAGTAAAGCTGTCCTAATCCGTCAACGACCCAACTGGAAAATGCGATTTTAAACTATATTGCTAAATTGTAACCACATTTTAACTCCAATACAGTTGGGATAGATGTTAAATTTTGACAAAACTTGTGAAAATATGTTAATTTTTGTTTAGAGAAAGAGTCCTTTATGTTGAAGTGACCGTAAACGGATTCATTTTTATAACGAGTAACCATGTCTTAGGAAATATGAGTAAAGGTAAAATAATTTAAGATCAAAATTGTGCTTTGGAGTATTTTTTTATTTAAATTGTTTTGGAGCAATCAAACACCAGCGGTTTGAAAAAGCTTAAATTATCTTCCTTCCTCTTGGAGACAGCATTCATATATCCGATATTAATTTATGCTGACGACACTCAACTCTACATAACTCAACCAAACTTGACTCTACACTCTGGTCCTCACTTCCTGGGCGGGGCCAAAGTCTCCACTTGCAAATACATCCATCTTCATTTTGAGCTGCTCAAACTGTACGGCTGGATAGCTCCGACATCGGTTTGGTTTTTTTGCTGTGCTAACGTTAGCTTGTGAGGTGCTATAAGCTATCAAGGGAGAGAAGGTAAACAAAGGGATGATGGGAAATTAGCTGAGGCTAACAACAGCTAATGAACTCCTGCTGCTCTAAAGAAAGTATATCTATAAAAAATGACTCTGAGGTTTTGATTTTGACAAAAAATATAAGAAAAATACAGAACAATAAATGATTTTAAAACAGAAAAAACGATAGATTAAGCAACAATGAATTTTGTGTCTGAAATGCATATAGATTCAAGTAATTCATTGAATTATTTTGTTTGCAAACCATAAATAGGTGGTATTTCTGCTTTGAAAATGAACATATTGGAGAAAAAAACATTAGAAAATACACGAGAATGAGTACAATTCTTGTTTTTGCCTATAAATTGGTTTTAGCATCAATAGAAATAAGAGAAATCCCCCATGATGAAGCCTCTCTGACTCAAATCCAGTTGTGCAAAAGCAGAACTGTTTGAGTCAGGAAGGGGAATAGGACAGGACTGCACCCAGGAAGCATGAAGCAACATCTACGGATGACTGAGCTCTAGAATGAGTAAAAAACACCAACTAGAACACTAAAAAAATGAAAAAAAAAACCCTTCATCACTTCTTTAGATAATGGATGAGTTAATGGGGTCACACGTGTAGAGGAAGCCCTTATTGATCTGGAAGCAGCTGTTTTCACAATAAAAGTTTGTGCAAAAATCACAATTATCACTTTAAATCTTCAGGACAATTGAAGAGATATTTTTTTCTATCTATAATTTGATCAAATATTAATCTGGATTGCTTTCAAGTCACTTTTTAAAATGTAAATTTTGATTTCTTCTGTGTTTGCGTCTAAAAAGTGCAGCAGAAAGTCCTCAGTTTGGTTCTGGGACTGTTTTCCTTTGTTGATGACAGCTCCACCAGCCGAGCAGCTGCTTCGGCCCATCTCCATCTGATCCTGCTCGGACAAAAGAATCACTTCCATCTCCCCGCCTCCCTCGCTTTGTATCTCATTTATTTAGACATAATAATCCTAATAAATTACCTTTATTCAGTCGGACTTCTCCCGGGACGGTTCCTCCTCTCTGTCTGCCTCAAATCAGATCGGGACAAAGTAAATCCGAGTTACTCCGAGCGGGACCGATCAGCCCTCATCCTCACTTCATGCGTCCAGCTGATTGAAGTTCGATCCCGGCGGCTCAGGCGCTGCGGCGGACGGAGGAGGAGGATGATGGTGATGAGGAGGAGGAGGAGGAGGAGAGCGCGCGCATCGTCGGACCACGCACAGGCGTCATGTCTCAGTCAGATCCCGGAGTGTCCCGGCCAGCCTGCGCTCCGGAGCCTCCACTTCCTAAACTTCCATCATAACAACATGGCCGACGCAGCCACACAGCTGGAGAGGGATGGAGCCGTCTGCGGCGGCGGGGAGGGCCCAACGCGGGGGCCACTGAGGGGAAACTATCAATAATGAACAAAAACATAAATATAATCCACAAAATCAATGAAAAGTGTCGCTTAATGTATAAAAGAAAAGAAAAAAAGTCGCTTATCGGGTTATTTCAGAAATGTTAGTCTACTGTGACCTCTGGTGGTGCGTCACGGTACTGCACCTCACATTATTAGGATTTTGACCACAAGAACTTCCTACTTTAGTAATAAATCTAACTTTAAAAGCACTCAAAGAGACTTTTACACTTAGAACAATGTCCAAACATATATATTGAAGCAAATAAGTATTTGAACACCCTGTGGTCCCCCTTAGAAATCATGGATGGGGCTGAAATTTCCATCTTAGGTGCATGTCTATCTTAAAAATTAAGATTAATTTTAATTTATTTGTATGTTAATTCTGCAAACAAGTATTTGAACACCTTCAAGACTTTAAATAGTCCACCTCCACTTATCGTAAATTAGAAGCAGCTATTTGAGGTGGTTAACTGCACAAATAAACCTGTACGCCCCATAAAAACGGTAAAACTCCAAATGCTAGCATGGCCAAGACCAAAGAACTGTCAAAATACATAGAAATATGATTATAGATAAATATATACATATACAAAACACAAGTAAACACTAATATGTCTAAGTATTTATGAATATTTAAATTATGTGGGGTACATGTTCTAAATAAAATATTATCGTGTCTTTTGGTGGATTTCACGCTGACACCGATTTTTATTTATCTTATTATTTCTGTTATGATAAATATAAATTACATGTTGTTTTTTGCATAAAAAAAACATTAAAATAAATATAAAATAGTGTTTTTGTTTTTTTTTTAAATGAGATCCTTTTTCACTTTTGACAGAGGTTTGCATAAGTTCCTTTCAAAATAAAAGACACAGTAAATGCAGCAAATGTACTAAAATGTAGTGTAATGCTAAAAGTGTTTAAAAAAAACACAGTTTAGGATAGTTTACAATTTGTTGGTGGATCTCTCCCAGAAATGTATAAATATAACGAAGAACAACTAAATTAGAGCTTGTTCAGTGACCCATAAGGTGGACTTAAAATCTATAAAATGTTTTAAAAAATAAAAAATCTGCTTTATATTCCGGTGCACCTTAAATTTGTTTATATTTACTGGCCTCCAATTGATTTTTTGTGACACAAAAATCTTTCAAAATATTTTAGTTCGACTTGTGAAATTTGTTTTTCAAGTGTTTATGAGTGAGTTGAATAACGGTAAAATTTGTTTGCTTTTTTACTTACTTTTTACTATAAAGTTACTGTCTAAGACTACAAAAAAGTTATATTTATGCGGCTCTGGTCTGGACTCTAACAATACGTCAAAAATTGTACACATTTTCGAATACTATAGAATACAATAAAAGAAATTCAGAAAAACATTAAAATAAAAGAAGATTATTTTTTGTAAATTTTACATAATATATCCTGAAGAAGATGTGGTATCTGCACGTCTTATTTTGAAATGTTTCATCACTCATCTGAGGGTTCATCAGTTCAAACCCACATACATCCTGCAGATGGGTCAAAGGTCAAAGGTCATCCTGTGACCATCATCCAAGAGATGCTTAAATGAAAATTCAGTTACTTTTGTAGTAA
>NC_050531.1:6419644-6438804 GCF_002922805.2 Oryzias melastigma | reverse complement strand
AAAACATTAAAATAAAAGAAGATTATTTTTTGTAAATTTTAAGTCATGAAGAAGATGTGGTATCTGGACGTCTTATTTTGAAATGTTTCATCACTCATCTGAGGGTTCATCAGTTCAAAGATATCCTGAAAGTTTCATGAAAATTAGGTTTTCTTTAGATAAAAAGTTATTTTCTTGAAAATGTTTAAAATATCTAACTTGTAAACAAAAATGTTACATTTAAAAAAGGCAATAAAACCAAAAAAAATGTCAGTGCTTGCTGTTTAAAAATTGTATTTATTTAAATTCTCGGTAAATTTTGGGAACTGTAGATGATAATTACTGACACACATTAAGCAGATTTCATCAAATCTCTTTATTGATCTTTGCTGAGTAGCTTCAGTTATTCATTTCAGATTTTCAAAGGTGCTAGAATAATTCACAGATAAAACAAACTGAAAAAAAGTGTCTTAAATAATTTTTTTTTATCCTTTACATCCAAAACAACAAAGTGATAAACTGCCACATCCTGAGACTTTTAAACTGAGAACATTTTTTTATCCCCATATTGTTATGAAATCTGCCTAAAGACACAATCTTTCATTTAAAAATACTCCAAATGGAACTTTTATTTTATTTTTTCCAAGAAAACTGACTCCCAGCTTGATGCTCTTCTTTAATAAATATTGAATATTCTGTTTTTTTCACTTTTAATACTACACATCCATTTTATTTAGCAACAAAATGATTTAATTTCCTGTTTGTAGTTATTAGATAAACACTTTTATCTATTTTTATGCACTCTTTATTAGTTTTAGTTGTAAGTTTTTAACATGGGTGGTTTTAATGTATGTCAGGTCTTCTCTGTTTAAAATTTATATTATTTTTTTCTTAATCATCTTTTTATTGTCCTTTTGACAAAAACTCACCAGATAAACAGACTAAAGAAGGCATCGATTTTACTCAAGTTTGAGTTTGCACAATAACTGTCTCTGAATCAAACTAGTTTTAATCTTAAAAGCAGACAAAGAGTCTAATAAAGAGCAGCCTCAGTAAACTGTCATGTTTGTTTTTCATTCATCCGTTCTGCCGATTACAAAGATCAAACCTAAACTATCTTCATTTCCTGAAAACATAAAATTTGATTACTTTTTTTACATTATTCTGCTCATTTAATTATTTTAAAGGCATTAAAAATACAGTATCAATGCTTTAAGTCTCATATATCTGAAAATATTTCAAACTAAACAACTTTTTTTTTTACTTTTCACATTAATTTTGTCATCTAAGATAACATTTAAGACTATTTACATATTTAAAATAATAAAACAGTCGACTTGAAAGAAAAATATGAGCTAAAACTTTGATTAAAACATTTAAAGCGAACAGGTTTTTAAAAACATGTCAAAGAGAGGTAGATTTTGTCTTTTTGTCTGCATAATTACATATATTTTTAAAAAAATCATAATGGAAAAATACTTAATGTTTTAGTCATATTTTTCTAAGCAAAACAAGGATTTAACAGCCAGCCTTACATCCATATAATTTCCAGAAAAACTGCTGCAATTATGAAATTTGTCCATTTTCTGTTGGCATTATTGTGTTTTCTCTGTAGTTTTTGAACCAAAATCATAAGAAAAATATGCAGATAATTTTCTTTTATTGAATAATCGTGTTTTTATGCTTGAAAGCATTGAAATATTTCTTAAATTTTGTCCATCTAAAATGGAAAAAAAGGACTATAACATGTTTAATGGATGATAAAATATAGATTTATTGTAATAAAATGTTTTTTCTAATACGATTTTAACCACTTATTTACTTAAAATACGATCCAAACAATATTTTTTCTAGAAATATAATACATAGGTTATTTTTGGGAGTATCACCTCTTCTTTTTTGGTTAAAGTCCTAACCAGGAGGTCATGTGACCAAGCGTTTTCAGCTCGTGAGTAATGCACAAACAGTTTTCAAATTAGATTAACCGTCAACACTTGAGCCGTCAGACGGCCACATCAATAAAAGTCTTCAAACACCGCCGCCGCCGCCGCCGCCGCTATAAAAAGCAAACAGCACTAAAATTAGAATGAGTCATATGTTCTTTTGCTGTCTTGTAGATGGAGGGGGTGATAAAGCTTCGGATATCCACTCCTGGAACAATCAAAGAACAAAAGAGGTCATGTTTGCAGACACTTTTAGGCAAACACAATTTACGTTATTGTGTTTGTGATTCATTACCACAGTGGACGCATTTTATGTTGCATTTATTCATCCCGGGATGAGATTTCCTTTCAAGCTGCTCACATGAAAAGATTGAACAAGTTTATTAATATTTGCCTCATTTATGCACTTAAAAGCTCCGCTTGAGTCGAACTTCAGGTGATTAAAAATAAACATTCATATCCAGCAATGGGAGGATATTCTGCAAACAGAAGAGCTCATCAAGAGAAGATTGAAGCTGAATCTGTAATCGCCACTTTACAATAATTGGGTTAATTCTTTTCATTAAAAGCCGCTCATGCAAATATTAGAATTCTTTCAACTTTGTTGATTAGAGTTAGTTAAAGGTACAAGAGGCAGCTTTTGAAATGGAACATTTACAGTTCTTGTAAATAAAGATTTAAAGGATGGATTTGCTGGTTCTTCTCCTGGTGCACTTTATGTTTCCAGCCACTGGGGCGCAGTGCGAGCTCAGAGAGATCCTGCTTTTTCAGTTTGGATCCTAAAGAATTCAAGAGGAAGTGTTTCATTGCTCGATCGTCACATGACGTCAGCGAGGAGGACCGACCGGTCGGAATCAACCACTAAAGATTCAACGCGTGGCCTTCGAGTGAGGGGAAGACGTGCCTGGTTTTTAATGAATGGAAGCGTTAATTTCAAAGTTTTCTCTCAGATTTATCACAATGTGAGGCAGAAAAGTGTACATTTCATGTCCTTTGACAGCTGTTTTTACTTAGAATTCAAAGAAAAATGAGGGATTTAGCTTTTATTCTTTATTTCTGTTTATTTTTATTGTCAATGAAACTCATAAAGTTACATAAATGTGGATGTTGTCTTCAGGACAGAGTGTACCTATTAATTTGTAATACTTCAGAGTAAGATTTAGCTGTTCTTTTGATGCTTTATGTGAGACGATTTCTCATAAATTCAAAATATGGTTTTGATCCAAGAAATAATCGAAAATTTAATGAGGTATCTGCAACAATAACTTAAAAAAGCCAAACTTTGAGTGTCAGATTTAGGGAAATAAGAATATTTAAATCTAAAAAGTGAAATTGCTACAAACTTTCTCCTCTTTTTGAGTTGAGTTCAACATGCTGGAGGAAAGATGGTCTGTACAGATGGTCGACTCGTCTGTGAACTTTATTATTCTGGAGTCAAACGTCTGGCAGTAAATGAGAAGACTTGATTACAAGCATAAAAGCAAATATAAAAGTGACAGTTGAAACTTTTTGAGAAACAGCGTTAAAGAGCGATGACCTTTGTGACCTTTTGTCACAAACCAGGGTTCAATGGACCCACTCTAATCATCTTTTGATCTATTTTCAAATTGTTCTCAGTGCTTTTTTTAATTATCATTATCCAGTTTTTTGGCAAAATCGGAAAAGTGAGCCTGCCCCCACTTCCCGGCATTCTTCTGTTTACAGGCTCTCCCACTAGCTTACAGCTCCTCACAACCCGGCGCTAACATTACCAAAATGGCAAGCGATCCTAAAGCGACCCAGTCGTACAGTTTTGATCCAGATTCCAGCTCAACAAAGACGTTCATGGATCTATTTGTTTCCAAGTCATGAGAATGGACTGTAAAAAATGAAACATTGGATCATTTAACAGAAGTTCGGTATTTATTACATCAGTTTTAATGAAATTGAATGTTTTAATTGATGTTTACGTGACTTAAAAATTTGATAAAAACGAATATTTCCAAATGCAACAAATTACTTTTGTTAATTGATCCAACGTTTCACTTTTTACAGTGCAGCTACCCAGCTAGCAAGGCCAAGTAGGCCCCGAAATGTTTTGTCCGCAGTTTCTGTGGTGGCATCATCTGTATTAGCCAGAGTGGGCACTCAGGAGGCCACCCCACTACACTAGCTAGCCGAATAATGGACAATGTAGCGAGCTAATAAGGGACTAGCGGGGCTATCTCGCTACAATGTCCACTGGGCAGCTGCCTAGCGTAGGGAGCTGGCCTACCGAGTGCCCACTGAAGCCAATAGCTTAGCGAGCTAGCTTTGTTGGTCCACGGTAGCTCACTACACTATCCACCGGGCGGCTGCCTAGCGTAGCGAGCCAACCTACTGAGCGCCCACTGAACCCAAAGCATAGCGAGCTAGCTTTGTCGGTCCTCGGTAGCTCACTACACTATCCACCGGGCGGCTGCCTAGCAGCTGACTAGCAGCTGCCTAGCGTCCCCTTAGTGGCTGCCTAGAGTAGGGAGCCACCCTACTGAGTGCCCACTGAAGCTAATAGCTTAGCGAGCTAGTTCTGTTGGTCCTTGGTAGCTCACCACACTATCCACCTGGCTAGCGTAGCAAGTCAATCTATTAGGTGCCCACTTAAGCAAATAACGTAGCGAGCTAGCTCTGTCGGTTCTCGGCAGCTCACTACACAATCCACCAGGCGGCTGGCTAGAAACTGGCTAGCAGCTAGCTAGCCTAGTGAGCCGGCCCACTGAGTTCCTATTTAGGTCAATGTGGGCAAGCAGAGGTGGGGCCATCAACAAAACTGCAGACAAACCCATTCAGGGTCCACATTTTCTGCCCACTTTTAGACCATATGGAGCCCACTTGGCCTTGTTTTATGTCATGTTTTCGTCCGCTCCTGATTCACAACGATTTGAATAAAGAAATACCCCGAAATTAGGTTTTAGGGTACTTTTTTTTTTACTTGTTTTATTAACACATAGTGAAAATCAGTGGTCATACCATAAAAAATTGCAAAAAATTGATACAAGCATAAAATTATTGTCTTGTAAATACAGTAAAATTAAAAAATGTAGCATTTTGAATGCCACATATCTGCCTATAGTTTTGTCATTAGCTTCCCTCCATGACTCAAGGAAAAAAAAAACATGGAAACTCAATATCTATAATCATTCCTTTGAAATATATGAAATATAAAATAGCTAATTTATTATTTGAAGTCAGGGTTAACTTTTTTTTTAGAGAATGCCACAAGAACATGTTAAAAGCACCATTGTATTTGGTCATCTAATTCTTCTTTTTTAATTCTGAGTAAAATATTTTTGTAGTTCAGATTTCTGCATACAAAATAACATTGTTTTAAACTAAATGTCAGGGCTGTGCATCGAAAAAAGAAACATTTTTCAAAGAATTTGGGGACTTTTTGTCAAATTTGTCCCTTCATAGCCACATTTTATGTCATCATGACCAAACTTTAAAGTTAATTGTGTTTCATCAATTAGGTCAGCAATACTGGGTACATCATTTTATGAAGATTTAAAAAGCAGATTTATCCATACAAAGAATATTATTACATTTATTTATGAGGGATTTTATGTCTTCCACGCATTGTTTCAGCACCGGACAGCTCACCTGTCTCCATCCGTCACGTGATCTTCTCTTGCAGCGTGACGTTCAAATCCGACATTCTCAGTTTAATTAATGAGCTTTTAATACCCCCACCCCCCATCCCCATCGTCTAAAAGAAAAAAAAATCTTTCATTGACGCGCAGCTCTCCAATGGGACGGAGGTGGGGTGGGGTGATGACGCAACTCCCCCACCCCTCATCCATCCATCCACCCCCTGCCCACCAACCTGACGATTGAAAAAGGCATGTCTTTCCGATTCATGGTTTCAAAAACCAGAGCGGAGCAACTTGACAGGACGCAGGAAACTTTTTTTTTTCTCTCTGCTTGGAGCGAGCGCGCGTAAAGAAAGAAAGAAAAGTCCTCCAGAAGTCAGCTGCGGGGCGCACGGAGCGCTGCACACGCACGAGGAGCCAGAAGACGCGCATCACTGGAGGAATACAAGGGAGAGACGGAGACAGAGATCCAAGCTCTTGAGATCTCTCCAAGATCTTGAGCGGATCTGCATCCAAAACTGGTGAGAAATGATCATTCACTTTCATATACATTATTTTAAACTTCTTTTTCATCTAAAATCCATTTTTTTGTCTTTTCCAGCAGGACAATGTCCAGTAAAGCGACTCTAGCACTACTCATCTATGGGATCTTCATGCATTACAGCATCAACTGCTCACCTGTGGGGCTCAGCTTTCCCAGCCTTAGGTAAGCTGAGCACTGGAACAGCTTCACTGGATAACATCATCCGACAGCCGATCCATACACATCCAGCAGGGAGCAGGATAATGAGATCTGGACTCTGCTGTGTCTCAGTCTGATCACAGTCAATTCCCAGAATTGGATAATTAATAGTTCTAAAAATACACTTTTTTTGTAAATTTGTCTCCCTGCAGACTGGACAGTGAGGTTTACGATGAGGGTGGCAACTCCTTACCATCTCTGGATTACGATGGAGATCAAGTGGAGGTGAGAAGCCCTTCATCCGTCGCGGACGACGTCTTCACTTTGTTCTACCCTCCAGAGAAAAGGTGATGACCGTCCATCTTTTGCATAAAAAGTGTTGAAAACATCGTTTGTGTTGTTTTTATGTCTTTTCTGTGCCAAAAAAATGTCTTTTTGTTCTTTATTATTATCATTTTACAGTTGTTGTTAATGTCTTTTATGATTCAAATATACAAATTTGCATTATTAAGAGAAAAAAAGGAGGAACAGATGAGATAAAAATCAATAATTAGGGGCATAATCTTATTATTTGTCGCTGGTGATTTTTTTACTGTCGTCCCAGAATGGAAAGGCATGCAGACGGCATGTTTAATAAAGCCTACAGGAAAGCGCTGGGTCAGTTATCAGCAAGGAAATATCTTCATTCTCTGATGGCAAAGCGTGTAGGGTAAGAAGATCTTCTTGTTTGTCTGTTTTTTATTTATTATTCTAATGTTTTCTGTCTTCCGTGTGTGTTTTTTTTTCTTTAAAAGCTCATAATTCACATTGTTACATGTACTGTGCGTCCACACATTAAATCTGCCCCCTCCCTGTGTGAATCAGCCTCCATTAATGTGAAAAAAAAAATAAAAGCGATCACTTGAGTGATCTAGGAAGTGTCATCCTCTTAGCTTGTTTGAAAGGAGAAGAATTAACCCACACACGTTTAAATTTATTTCTTTATGAATAATTTATGGCGCCAAATCCCAGGGGTGTCTAATGGAGGGAGGGGCTGCAGCTGCGAGCTGGCCTATCACGAATCCTCTCGAGGGGTGGGCTCAAAGTTTGATTTGGAGATTTGGTTTGGGTGATGCGCCATCACCTGTTCCAGCCTCATTTGCCTCTCCTCCTCCTCCTCCTCCTCCTCCTCCTCCTGTTCCTCCCACAGGGGGGGCAAAACGCTGGACGACAGCTCGGAGCCCCTGTCCAAGCGGCACTCGGACGGCATCTTCACGGACAGCTACAGCCGCTACAGAAAGCAAATGGCCGTCAAGAAATACCTGGCAGCCGTCCTGGGGAAAAGGTACAGACAGAGAATTAGAAACAAAGGACGACGGATGGCATATTTGTAGCTGCCTCCTCCTCTTCTTCTCCCTCCTGAACAAAAAAAAAGTGTGCACAGCCCCCAGATGAAGTCATTCTGAGATCTGACCAATCACTAGATCGCTTTTGTGTTCAAACATGTATTTATGTATGAAGTAAGCCATTAAATAAATATTTTGATAATAATATTGGGTTTTATTTTCTACTTAAAGCACTTAAATGTTATGATTTGTTTCTTTCAGAAATGTAACCCTTAGAAGGAGTTTCCGTCTTTTAAACAAAGGCAAACGAGAGTAGTTTAAAAGACAATCAATGCTGCTTATTTATTTATTTATTTATTTTCTGTGACATGTCATTAAGAGTTTAGTTGTCTCTATCCACAACAGCCTTGAGGACGTAGCTTTGCACCAAATCCTACAAGAGCTAGACTTTGACGCCCTCCCGGACGGCGATGAGTTTGAGGCTTTTTTGGGAGGCTGGCTGAAACAGCTCCCTCCCCAATTCGCGGTGAGTTTTCCGGCTCTTTCCACGAGGCCTCGTCCTCCTCCGCTGGGACTTCTTATGTCCTGCCCCCCTTTTTTTAAAAAATTCTTTTGACTTCTTTCCCACCTCACCTGTGCTCCCGTCTCACAGATTTTCAGTGCACCTGTATGAAGGATACAGGTTGAAAGTGGAAAGGACCGATCAAATCCTAAACCTATTGTGAATTATTTTGAGAAAAAAAAAGTGCCGTATTTTCCGGAGTATAAGTCGCAAGATGAAAAAAATATCTAATCAAGAAGAAGAAAACCATATATAAGCCTCTCTGGAGTATAAGTCACACTTCTGGGAGAAAAATCGGACGTTTTAGAACAAATCCGCCAAGCCCGCATTGCTACAGAATAAAGAAATACAAGAATACTAATGTCTTGATCTAAAAAATATATCAAAATATATGTAAAGAAGCAGGTTTTGTTGAAACTCTGAGTTTTTGAACTCCAAGTTAAGAAAAACTCTGAGTTTGTGAACTCTGAGTCATTCAACTCTGAGTGCAGGTTTGAACCCTGAATTTGTTAAACCTGCTTCTTGAAACGGGCCCCAGATTCTCTTCCATGTTTGTTTTGGACGACACTTCTTCTGCCACTGTCAGTAGCAAATACTTACAGATGCAGCGCCCTCTAGCGGCTGTTAGCAACCACTAAACGACAACCGGTATTTACTGGGAAAAAAAACAAATCTATAACCCTTTTGATGTAAAAAAAAAACAAAAAAAAAAACACACAAATAAGTCACTCTGGAGTATAGGTCGCACTTTTAGGAGAAAAGTATAACATTTCAGAATGAATCTGCCAAGCCAGCGTAGCTAAAAAAAATAAATAAATAAAATAAAAAATAAATAAATAAAAAAAAATGCAAGAATATGAATTTTTTGATTAAAGAAAAATATCAAAGAAAACAATCAGATTCTCTTCCATGTTTGTTTTGGACAACACTTCTTCTGCCGCTGTCAGTAGCAAATATTTCAGCTGCAGCGCCCCTAGCGGTTGATAGCGGAAACAACCACTAAAAGAAAACCCGTGTTTACAGGAAAATAACAAATAAATAACCCTTTTGATGTAAAAAAAAAAAGAAAAAATACACAAATAAGTCACTCCTGGAGTATAAGTCGCACTTTTAGGAGAAAAGTCGAACATTTCAGAACAAATCCGCCAAAAACAGCGTAGCTAAAAAATCTTTTGATCTAAGAAAAATATAAAAATATCAAAGAAAACAATCAGATTATCTTCATGATAGTTTTAGACAACACTTCTTCTTCTAGCGGTTGTTAGCGGAAACAACCGCTAAAAGACAACCCGTGTTTACTGGGAAAAACTGCAACTTAAACTCCGAAAAATACGGTAATTAGAGTATAAAAAGATTGTAGTACTTTATAAATCCCACATTCCTAGACTAGAGTACTTCTGAGGTTCTTTGATTTTCTTCAACTGTGAGCTTTCACATCGACTCGTGTAAAGTGCCAATCCTGTGTTTCTATCAAATGTATCCTGTTCTTTTATTCTGCTCAAGGTTGTCTCTGCCCATATAATAAGTATCAGCCCGGCAATGAAAAAAAACAAAGAAAATCATTTTTGAATGATACTTGTTACATGGAATCCCACTTGTTAAAGACATCCGGGGAACTCTTGTGTTTTGACCTTCTATTGTGCTTCCTTTTTCTGTCATGTGAACCAATGTACAAACTACAGTAGACTGCATGATTAAAGCTCTGGCAACAGCCACCACGTTTGTGCAGACAACCATGCTTGCTTTCTGACTACTGTAAACTTCCTGTTGTGTTCTGTTCGCCTACATTCCCAGACAAGCTGTATGTTCTCCATAGAATGTACTTTACTGCTGAAAAAACTTCTAGTTTTGTAATTTTCTGTGAGAAAGAAAAAAAAATGTTATTTTTTGGCTTTAATATTAGAAAGGTACAGAAAGAGAGCTTAAAGTTCATGAAAAAAATGGACCCACATCGGATCTGTTTTCACTGTATCTTCAATTTTTGCATCCCCCCCTCCTCTAGGCTTTGTGACGCAGGAAGCAGAGAGCTGTGGTGCCTTGCATCGACTTTAAAAAATCGCCATGAATCACAGATGGCTATTTAGTGGCCCTACAATGCTGCACATCATCCGCTCGCATTCCCCCCTCTTTTATTTTGATGTTACTGCTTCTGTGTGGCACCGATGTTTGACAGCGTAGATGCTCTTAGTGATTGTTTGCACTTCTTTCTTTTCCCATTTGTTGTAGAAGTTTTGTCAAAAACAAAGAGGAGCGGCCGCTTCTCCGTGAACCATCATATGTATGATAGCGAAGCGCCAGTAGCCTTAAAAATCTATATATATCTATCTATAGATATATATCTATATATATACATAGTGTTACTATTAGATCTTCAAATGCAATCTGCAAGAATTAAGCCAATAAATGTCTAAAAAAAACGTGATGTAAGATTTGTATGAATAAATTTTTGTAAACAACAAATATTTTGTCTAATCTTTGGAGCCAGTAGCATCTTAAACACATACCAGAGGATAAAACGTGGATATTTTTGGGGAATTTGTCCTATAAGCTGTCCTATAAGCTTCAGAGGTGCAGAAAAAAATCATCAAAAACCACAAAACAAAGAGATACCAAAAGTCTCGGCCCTGTTTTCTCGGTGACTCACAGGGTTTGGCCGGGGAGCATTGACACCAGTTGGTCGGGTGTCTGCCTCTCCTCGGGACAGCATGAGAAAGGAGACGTGGGAGGGATCACCCGGCCCTCGCCATACTCCCTCGCTGCACGTTTCACCCCTCCGTGGCTCCGGCAGTCACCACCAGAGACCCGCGGGGCGGCTCGAACAGTTGGCCTGGCTCGACACTGGAGAATGCATTTCATGGAAAGTCACATGAATCCAAAGGAGACAGAGGACCATACCTCTTAAAGAATTAAAAAATCATGAATATTGCAAATCTAAATCAATAAAAACACATACTTGATAAATGCATAGTACAGAGATCCTCACATTTTTAAGGTCTGAGGTTCGAGTCCATAACTTTAAGTCAAGTTAAAATGTATGTCCTTTAATGTGTGACCAAATTATAACAAGTGAGGTCAAAATATTTGTTTTTATTGCTCTTGTAGTTCACAATTTAAAAAAAATAACAATGTTTGTGTAATTTATTAGTAATATTCAAAGTATAGAAACAGGTGGATTTGTAATCACAAAAGGAGTGCCACAAGGCTCTGTTTTGGAGCTACTCCTAATTGCCATTTATGTATATAATGTTGGCCAGGATTTTATTGATACCAGATGTCATTTTATGCATATATGTTATTTATATTGAAAAAATCTACTGAGGACATTGAACCTGTATTACAAAATGGTTTGAACATTAGTCAGAACAGACATAATAAATAAGGGAAAATTTAATGTTTATGAATATTAAGGTCAACATAGTAAAAAAAAAATACACAGTGATTCAATTTCCTTTATTTATGTCCTCTATAATGAGAAAAAATCCACAACAACATGTTAAAAACACCATTTTCATTAGAGTGGGTCTTTAAGATGTTGTGGATTTAAACAATTTCTTACTCAGAAAAGTCAAAAAAAGTTAATTTCTCAACTATTATCGGGAATTATCACTCTTAAACCAACGGAAATAAAGAAAAATAATTCAATTAAATTATCTAAATGCAAAACAGAGCAAATTGATGCTGTTTTCAAAAACAAATGCGCAAGTTAGTCACACAGTTGTAACTCTTTAATCGATAAAAACTGAAACGGTTAAATCTTTTTAATCGATGGAAATCTAAACTTCATGAAACCTATTGAACAAATGGTAAATAAATTAAGATTTAAAGTGTTTTTTTTATTTCAGAAACAGGTTATGTTTTTCTTTTAATGGTAGAAAAACAACTTTTTTTAAAATCAATTTTTAAAATCCAATTTTTAAGATTATGAAGATGTATATGAATCACAAAGTCACAAACTGCAAGTCTCAGACTCAACTTTATTCACATGTGGGCTGGTCAGAACTAAAGTTCTGTCGACTTAATCATTGGTACATGTTTGTGTAACATTAAATTAAACCAGGATAAACTTATCGCAGGAATCTTTACCAAGCATACGAACAGAGGTGATTTTTCAGTATTTCTTCTACAAAAGGACTTAAAGTTCAACAATTTGGTTCCTACGGGCCACTTCAAAACTATTCATAAAAGATTGGAAATGACCGTTTGTGAATGTTTGTAATAGTTTATTGTTGATTGTCCTTGGGTGTGTATGAATGACTTCCTTTTCACCCCCAAGGCTCCTTTGAAAAAGAGATTTTATCTTCTCTGGTTAAATAAATGAAGAGCAGCGCACGAGTCCCAAAATTTCAATTTCAAACGCAGCTTAAAAAAGACTGCAGAAAGTCGATAAGCTGTCAATAATTTATTGCTGCACTAGCAAGTAAACTGAAATTGTTTCAATGAAATAAAAGCATGTGTAAAGGCTCTGCAACTGTATATAAATGTGCTTGAAAACTAAAAATGGTTGGAAGATCTGAAAATATGATCTCTGTGCAGACTTTTTGTGAACATCGTCTGCTGCTCTGAAAATCAGGATTTGCACAACAAACTCTTGAGTTTTCAAGCTTAATCAATCATTTTAATTTCTAAATCTACCACATTTTCCAGATTCTCATCGCGTTCTGGTCTAACTGATGCAGAAATCTTGCAAAATGACTTTTTCATTCCATGTTTGTAGGATATTTGTTCATTTACAGTAAAACCTTATTGGTACAGTTTATTGTCTTTTCAAGGTCATGTTCATGCACATTTCTGTCAACAGGTCTAAGTGAACACTTCACATCAAACTTTATTTGTGAAGCACTTTTCTGACTTACCATTACGCTAATATACTGCTTAACACTTTTGGGACCTCGAGCTGAAGACTGAAAATATTTCTAAATAAAGACCATGAAAGTGTTTTATCCTCCCCCGCAAATCTGCAGCAATGGAATATTCCGTCAACAGCGAGTTAGCTAGCAGAGAGACTTTTCTAAGAGCTTGAAAGGAAAAAAGGCAAAAAGAAAGCAAAAAATACGTTGCTCAGTTCCAAAAATGCAGGAAGATAGACAGAAAAGGACTTAAAAAGAATATAAAGAAAGAATTAGAAGAGACAGAAAAGGAGAAATAAATGTTGTTTTTTTGTTGTTGACATGACTCCGTAGGGTATTGTTTTTTTCCGTCATTCAAGTATGTTTGTGTCTTTTGCCTTCTTTAGTCATTTTTTGTTGTCTGCTCACAAACAAAACACTCAGAAATGCAATTTTAAACTCAATTTTCTTCATATATGTCCTTGATCATGAGAAACATGCCACGAGAGCGGACTAAAAACACAATTTTCATTGGAGTGGGTCTTTCAGTTCTTGTAGATTTAAGCTTTTCCTCGTCCAGAAAAGGCTTTGAAATTTGTTATGGGGACTTATCACTGTAAAACCAACAATTATGATGGAAAACTTATATGTTTTTGAATTTTTTAGATCATTAATAAAGTCAAAACAGGCAACAAAATACTCAGAAATAAAATTTTAGGGTTAATTTGTTTTATATATGTGCTCCATCATGAGAAAAATGCCAGAAGAAAATCCCCAAAAAACCTAAAACGCAATTTTTATTTCAGTGGGTCTGTAAGTTGTTGTGGATTTAAGCATTTTATTGCTCAGAAAAGGCTTTAAAGGCAAATTTCTCTATTATTATGAGGATTTTCACTAGAAAACCAACAGACAAGAAGGAAAAAAAATCTATGATTTTGAAATTTTTAGATCAATAATAAGGTAAAAATAGCCATAAAATACTCAAAAATCCAACTATAAACTCAATGTTCTTCATATATGTACTCTTTCATGAGAAACATACCACGAGAACAGCTTAAAAACACAATTTTTATTAAAGTAGGTCTAAGTTGTCGTAGATTTAAGCAATTTCTTGCTCAGAAAAGGCTTTAAAATGTTAATTTCTCTATTACTGTGGAGACGTATCACGAGAAAAGCAACAGAAATGAAGGAAAATTCCATTTTGAAATTTTGAGATCAATAATAAGAAAAAAAAAATACCCAGAAATCGAATTTTAAGCTAAATTTTCTTTTTATCTGTCTTCTATTGTGAGAAAAATGCCACAAGAACATGCTAAGAACACAATTTTCATTGTAGTGTGTTTTTTAAGTTTATTTAAGCACTTTATTGTCCAGAAAAGGCTTTAAGATGTTAACTTCTCTACTATTATGGGAATTATCACTAATAAACCAACAGAAATTAAAGAAAAATGCTGTTTTTGACATTTTGAGATCAATAATAAGGTCAAAATAGTTTTAAAAAATCAAGTTTTAAGATTGCTTTGCTTTATATATGTGCTCCATCATGAGAGAAATGCTAAAAACATGACTTTTAAGGCTTTAAAGTTTATTTGTGCTCTAAAAAAGTCCACAAAGTTACTGATGTGATTCAGATCCTTTCATTTAAAACTGAGTTGTACGAATCCCAAACGGTGGGACGAAAGAAGGCGCACGAGCAGGAAGTGGTGACCATTCTTTGAATTGTTGGTATAAATCTACCCACAGCAGCTTGTACGGGCATTCTGTCATGATTGCAATCTTTCAATCCCAAATTTAAGCCACCGGGTAAGAGCAATCATGCCCCACTCTGGGGCACAGAGAACATTCTGGGGTCATTTTAGGCATCAAGTCGAGTAAAGGGTGGAAGAGTTCTGCGTCCAACCTCCTGTCTTCAACGGGCTTTAATTACAACTCCATCAGATGTACCACCCTGTGCGGTACGGGATGTTTGGCCGCTCCACCACACAAAGAGCTGTCATGTTTTTCCCAGCTCCCCCGTGTGCGTAATGACCGGCTCTCAGACATGAAGGCAGGGCTTTGATTTTAGTGGCTGCGGCTTCGGCTCTCAGCGGAGCGCGCGGGGCGGATGATCAATGAGAGTGATCTGATTCCTCCGGCCCGTGCCAGACCCTTTCTTAACCCTGCTAACCCAATCAGCCGCTGTTGCTAGGCAACCGGGTCCCAGGAGGCTGCGTCGGGAGTGGGTGGGGGTGCCGGTGGCCTTCGCAAGTACCACAAGATCACAGAGGATATATTTCACTCAAATGGCTTCAGTCTCGGTTGTGCCGTCTAAACAGACGGAAAAGCAAGCGGCTTAAAGGGACGGATGAACCAAATTATGAGCTTTAATGAGTAAATTATGCTTTAAAAACTACAGAAAAGCGAATATTCAAAAACGTGTGATAATATGCTGATAAAATGTATTGATTATCTTTAATTTTTTGTCATTCTAAAAATATTTTTTTAGCTTTATTAATATGAAACAGTTAAAAAAAGTGTTTAAATCTTGTTTATCAATATAAAAATGTGATGCATCTTTTTCATTTTTTCCACCTATTTTTTTTACAAACTAAAAGGAAAAGATTAAAGTAAAGATTACTTCAGAAATGACTTTTCTTTCACACATCCTTGTAAAGAAATTCTTTCAGCAACTTCTCTGTGTGAAAAACATTTTAAATCCCCAAGGACAAAAAAAAAAGAAAAACTTCTTCTTGTTAAGATTTGCAGCAAACAGGTTGACCTGTAATAACAGCATCTTGTAAAGGAAATTTTCACCGCTATGCGAGCTTGGATCGTGGTGACTGTGTGGCATGTGGGAGGTGACTGATAGCAGAAGAAACAACAACATCGTAACTCAAATTCCAGCTTATATGGAGGCCTGTGTGTTGATGTGATGCAAACACAAAAGGTTTGCTGGAAACGATGAAATGAGCTGCAGCCACAGAACAGTTTTAAGTGAAGTACTTGACATTCATTTCCAGGAAACTTCTTGAAAAAGTCCCACACCTAAATTTGTTCTCCACATTTGGCCCATTCCCTGGGGGAGTGGTGAGCTGCAGACACAGCTGCGCTCAAGTGGTGTAACTCCCTAATCCAACCCCTTAATGCTGAGTGTCAAGCAGGGAGACACTTGGTTCCATTATTTTACTCGGGTGGGATTTGAACCCACAACCTTCCAATTTTAGGGCGGACACTCTACCACAAGGTCACTGAGCTGTAAAAATTTGCCCATGAGCATTGTGGATATTTAGGGTTCCCGCATCCTTCTGGCTACTGGAACCCTGAATGTTTTCTGCCAAGTGTTTTATTTGTGGCCATCTGGGATCTGCCCTTTTGGGGAGGGGTACTGTGAGCATTGTGGACTTTGGTTTGTTTTTTGTCAGTTATGTTACAGGTTTTGGTCATCTTGACAAGCCTGAAAGTGATGTGACTGAGGGACAATTTGAAACAGAACATGCTTTTTTCGATCTTGCTTTTGCCACACAAGTAAGATTTTTGGGATAATGAATTTTTGGACAAAACATCCAAATGGCTCTATAGGTGGTCGCTCAGCAACATTTGTGATGTCATACATTTTAGCAAAGTCAAAGGTCAAGCAAGTCTACTTAGTTTAGTCCTTGAAGAGAATCGCTGTATGCATTTCGGTTAACCTGGATAAATGTTCTGGTAGTTTGTTTGACAATTTGGTAAATTCACATTTGTCACGAAATGGAAGCTAATCCCTGGGTCAAAGGTCACTGCACCAAAACGTTACATTTTTAAAGTCTTTTTTACACCGGAACTTATGTGACGTGTGCAGCTGACCTCTTGGCCAGGTCATCATGGGCGTCACCCGGTGAAATAAAAGCTTAATTAAAAAAAAATCACCATAATTATCCTTATTTTGGGCTTGACATGGTAACAGGGGTTTGGCATGGTTTGGCCTTCTAAAACTAAACAAAAATCACACATTTGGAACCATCGTTGGGCGGGGGGGTCAATTATGTTAAGGTACATTATTTTACACCAGTGTTTCTGGAAATTACTTTTTTTTAATGTTTTTTCATTTTGGTTTCTGGAATTTTGATTTATTTTTCTACCATATAATGTTTTTTTAATTTTTTTCTATTCTATTCTATTGGTTTGTTTTGTTTCTATTTTTATTGAACTTAATCTCATTTTTTATTATTGTAGTGTATTCTATTTTATTTATTTTAATTTTAATTTATTTTAAATAAAATTAAATAAAATTAAACTAAACTAAATTTAATTTAATTTAATTTAATTTAATTTAATTTAATTTAATTTAATTTAATTTAATTTAATTTAATTTAATTTAATTTAACTTAATTTAATTTAATTTAATTTAGTTTATTTAATTTAATTTAATTTTTTTTGGTTTGTTTTTATTTTTATTTGAACTTATTTAATCCTATTTCATTTTATTATAATTGTTTTTTTTCTGAATTTTTTTTGTGTCGATGTGATTTTCTATCAGGGCCACCATAGTTTTTACCCACAGTAACAAAGAATAATTAAAAAACAATCTGGTTCTTAACAAGACTAATCTTGAAGCAACTGTTGCATCACAGAAACAACTTCAGCTCAAAAATCTGAATATTTTCTGATTTCATGAGTCATAGAAATCCAGGTGTGCACCAGGAGGCACATGTGGGCCGATGTTCACCCGCCTGCATCTTTACAAGCCGTCTTTGTCACAGAATTTCTCCATTCCTGCTCCTGAAAATATTCCCACTGAGGTCGACTGATTTTCTGTCTTTCATCCCACATTTATAGCTGAAGCTTCAAAGAGAAGCAGGTTTTCATTTACAAACTCTGAGCAAAGATCAATTCCAAAATCCAGTGTGTATCTGCAACCGTTTTTCCAGTCGAGTTGTCTTTCTGTTTCTACATCACCGCCCAATTAGCATTCCCCAGAAGTCAGACGTCATGTCGGTCTGGTTGGAAAAGTCAGAGGTCGAGGAGCGTGTACCTGGATCTGGACTCTCATTACAGATCTTTCCAGATGACCCCCGTGGCATTTCCGTCTCATCTCAGAGAAAGCGTGGAGCTGCTCACTTCACATCGCCTTTAATATGCATTCGCTGTCGTCACACTATCGATCTCTCCATTAACAGACCCCATTAGCACATGAAATCATACCTAAAAGGAACTTTTAAGCAAACAGGACAAATGAGGTCACAGACATTTCTGGGTGGACACAAACACTCGAGTCAGACGGAGTTGAACAAAAGGTTTTCAGATCTAGATGTCCATCATTCACCTGACAACAGTAAAATGGAGGCGATAAATCAGTGCAGCTGCTTGCTTTATATCCCGCTAAAGATAGAAGTTGAGTAAATTTATCTCACTTGTGCTGACTTGGTTACACCTGTCTGCAGTAGGCACACACTGCAAACGAAAATAAATCATTCGAAACAGAGAATCCAGTCGACGTCAAGAGAAAACCTGCATGTTTTTAGAAGTGATCAAATGTTCTGCAGCAAACATGGATTTAATTACAAAAACCTGCACAAAATCAAAAAAGAGAAAAAATATCAATAAAATCCGTTGGCTGAATTTATTTTACAGCAATAATTCAAATTCAATATTTGATTGAATTCAATAAATTCAGTAGGAAATGTTTCCTTCAAAAGTTTGACAAATTCAAAGATTTTAGCAGCAACTTTTGCAAAATTCAGTTTGAATTACTGACTCACAACGACCACTTGAATAGTTAGTGTTTTATTTTAAAGTGTAACCAAACCATAAATCAACTTCTTTTGGTTGTTGATCTCTATAAATGGAGCTTTCAAGCTTTTTAAATTTTTTAAAATTAAAATAAAATTGTTTCATTCTTGAAAATACAGTAAAAAAAAAAACGTCTGTGTGCCGCCCCCTACAGGTTGAATCGAGGTATTACAGTTGAATTTTGTGATTGGTCAAACCATGTAAGTTTCAGAAGTCTGACGTCATGATCTGCAGCTCCAGTAATGATAACAGTCCTGCCCCCAAGCCCCGCCCCTCTGACTGGAGTTTCAAATTTCAACTGTGGGTGGAGTCAACCTCTAACTTTCCTGTTTGGTTTCCCTTTAAGTTCCCATTATCGTGAATGCACAGAGTCTTAAGCTCTACCCCTCATCTTTCTGATTGGTCCTTCAGCTGGGCCCCGCCCCCCATATGCCAAAAAAGGGGCCAAAAGTTAAAACTGAAGAAGTAAAAAAACTATTTCATGAGGAAC
>NC_050531.1:6412683-6419163 GCF_002922805.2 Oryzias melastigma | reverse complement strand
AGAAAAAAACATCAATAAAAGCCTTTAGCTGCATTTATTTTACAGCAATAATTCGTTTCAAATTCAATATTTGATTGAATTCAATAAATTCAGTAGGAAATGTTTCCTTCAAAAATTTGACAAATTCAAAGATTTTAGCAGCAACTTTTGCAAAATTCAGTTTGAATTACTTACTCACAACGACCACTTGAATAGTTAGTGTTTTATTTTATAGGGTAACCAAACCATAAATCAACTTCTTTTGGTTGTTGATCTCTATAAATGGAGCTTTCAAGCTTTTTAAAAATGTTTAAAATTAAAATAAAATTGTTTCATTCTTGAAATTACAGTAAAAAAATGTCTGTGTGCCGCCCCCTACAGGTTGAATCGAGGTATTACAGTTGAATTTTGTGATTGGTCCAACCATGTAAGTTTCAGAAGTCTGACGTCATGATCTGCAGCTCCAGTAATGATAACAGTCCTGCCCTTAAGCCCCGCCCCTCTGACTGGATTTTCAAATTTCAACTGTGGGTGGAGTCAACCTCTAACTTTCCTGTTTGGTTTCCCTTTAAGTTCCCATTATCGTGAATGCATAGAGTCTTAAGCTCCGCCCCTCATCTTTCTGATTGGTCCTTCAGCTGGGCCCCGCCCCCCATATGCCAAAAAAGGGGCCAAAAGTTGAAACTGAAGAAGTAAAAAAATATTTCATGAGGAACTTCAGATTTTTGAAACAGAAAATTTTAAAACTATATTTCACTTACTTAAATCATCATTCACTTTTTTAAAGTCAAAGTAGAAAAAAAAGTGTTGTTGAAACTCAAAAACAAAAAAAAAATCAGTTTTATTTCCGGACCCCCTGATCCTGCGAGGGGGTTGCTTCGATTCTTCAGTTTCTGAACTTGGACTTTTGAGGCGATTTGGACCTTCAAGGATGGTAGAAGAGCGCTTAATAAATCACGTATTTTTCAGACTATAAGTTGCAACTGCCAAAAATGCATAACAATGAAGAAAAAAACTGAATTTTTTTTGAGGATTTGTTTTTTTGGTTTTTTTTTTAGAAAAATACAGCAATTTTTATCTGGATTGATAACAATAATAGACTAAATATTTGTACACTTCACTACCATTGTCATATTTTATTAAATGCAGGAGGAAATTAAATATTAGCTCAAAATATGAACAATTATTCAGATAACCAAGTAAAAAGAACATTAGAACAAGTCAAATAAACTATTTTTATTAATGCAAATCACTAAATCTATTAAAATTGTCTGTATTGCTTTTTAACAACATGCTGAGGTCTTCTTCTACGTTACTGTTATTTGCAAATACTGATGCACACCTACACTGCCTTCTAGTGGTTGTTAGCGGTAAATAACATGCACCTTTTTTAATTTTATTATAATTTTTTGGAAGTCATACCTAAGTATAGGTTATAGTTAAACTAAGCTAAATTCTGAGTGTTTTCTTGAACTTTTTAACCCTTTAAAGCTAAACCCCATTCCATTTAATCTGCTTTAACACACTTTTAAAACCTTCTGTCATTTATCTCTGTTTAAGTTTTTATTCCTTCTGTTATATTTGCTTATATAGAGACGATGGGCTAATTCAAGCTTCTAAACTTTCCGTAACCCTTTTCAAAAGGCCGCCATGATGGTGACACACAAACAGACAGTAATTGGATTGGACTCAAATCTAAACATATTTCCTAATTGGCTGAGCGAAAGCTGCTTTACTGTGACAATCTTCTTTAGGTGAAAATTCATTTCCTGTCACAGATGATTAGACAGCTTGTTGGGAATATTATTCTGGTCGTGGTTCAGCAAACGAAGCCCTCTTTAGTCGTCACGCTTCGTTAGCATCACTTTGCAATCTGATCATGCGGTTAAAACCAGGATTGTGCTGATTTCTACTCTTTTTTTCTGATGGGATTTGTTCGGTTTTGACTCTTTTATGCTCCTACATAATGAGTCAGCAGGTTAACGACCAAAAACAGATGTTATGGTTGAACTCTTATCAGGAGCTGAATAACCTTTTGTAAACAAATCCTGTATAATTTAAGCGGTGGTGGATATTTCTCTGTAATTGATTCTTTTTTTTTCCCCTCACAATCTGAATGAATGTGCCATCATTCTTGTCTTCACCGCTGCCTGTTTCATATGTATCTTTAATATCTTCAAGCACTAAAATAGAAACTCTATCTTTAGCTCTTCACAGTTCATCTTAGCAGAAAGTGACTGATCCTGAGAGAAAAAAAGACTTTGTCTTCTCAGATTCTTCCTGTGGAAGTGTTGATGAAGCAGCAGGAAGGAAGTCGCTCAGAAACCTCAACACTTTCAATTATTGGAAAAAAATATCTATTTTTGTGCACAAGGAAAAAGTAAAACCAGTAATGTCTCTTAGGAATTTTGAGGCAATTGTGAGTCTGTATATATATATGTATATATATTTAACATCACCCAAATATTGATATTTAAGAGCAGACTACCAACAAACTTTCATTTTTTTAAACTTTTTTTTCCATTTTTATTCAATAAAAAAACACACAAAATACAGCCATGAGTTACAAACTCCAACGTGAAAAAAAAGAATAGGGGACAGAAGAAAAACTCATTATGTGCCCCTATTTTCGGAACTGTGGGAAATACGGGGTAAGGAAGTTGTAAAAAAAAAAAATATTGACAGGTTCAAATTCACAAAAATACTGAGGAATCTGAAAAACATGACAAAGAAGCACAAGAAAACTCATCCATGACGAAACCAGAACATACGTATCAAGGAAACAGACAACTGAAACCAGAAATGAGGACAAGGGTAAATAAATGAAAAATAAAAGGCACTACACACAAGTTAATTTTTAAAATAAAATGTGTGCTATGTCAAAAAAAGATTTACTTGATTTAAAAATGCAAGAAAGTCACATTTTCTACCAATATGACTTTTGTGCACCTTAATCCTTTTTAACATTACTGTGTGTATACAATCATTTTTTTAATTAATGCATATAAATGCATTTCTATAATATAAGTACTTTAAAAACACCGAAATTTATTCTTATAATGAACCATTCTGACAGTAAATTTAACCACTTTGTTCAGGTTCTGATATTTCAATAGTCCAAACTAAAACTATAAACCCATTTAAGATTATTAGAATTATTCTTCAAAGCCAAAGAACCACAAATAAAGATAAAAGAGACACTTGTTGCAAACAGAAATATAAGTTGGGTTTTTTTTGCATGGTTAGGCCTATATTTATTTTAATAAATATTGACTGTCTATGTGGAGTTTGCTGGGGACTCCGGCTTCAAAAACATACTTCATAAGTTAATTGGTGACTCTAAATTAGTGTGTATGGTTGTGTGTTTGTGACCATGCAATAGACTGGCGACTGGTACAAGGTTTTTACTGCCTTTACCCACAAGGTTAGGCTCCGCCCTCATGACCCCAAAATGGGGTGGTTATAATATGAATGATTGGATGAAAATTCCTTATTTTCCTACTAATAGTTGATCTAGTCGTTGAATCCCACTAACAACCACTAGAGGGCACTGTATGTGTTTGTTTCAATATTTTGTATGGACAGCAACACAGAAGAAGAAGAAGAAGAAGAAGAAGAAGAAGAAGAAGAAGAAGCGCAATAGTCGTCCTGAACTTTATGACATCTTTCTTATTTTGTATATAAGACTTACTTATACTTTTTTTTTCCTTCCTTGGATAGAGAGTCGTTGGCTGGATTAGACACATGGAAGTACCGCTGAAAGCGCCATCATTTCGACGCAATTCCTGCAGTTGATGGTAAACCTCAATACAATAAAACAAGACTGACACCATGAACCTAGACAGGCTGATTATTGGAAGTTTTGTAGAGTTTTTCAAAATTAACCTGATTTCTCGACATAATCCATGTATTAAAATATACAGTCAATTCTTCCATGTAGCAGTAAGGCTAATAGCTTGATGGTAGCTTCTCCCACACGCAACGAGAGAATCTAGTTTATGAACACATTTTAGATGAGCATTGAATTTGAACCAACATAAATTTGACTCTTGAATGGTGTGAACACAGAAGGGAACTGGACTTGGCAAAATATGGGGTAAGATAGCTGTCAAAAAGAAATGTATTCATAAATCATATTTTGTATTCACAAAAAGAAATTCATATTCCTAAATACATATTTGACGTAGATTTGACAGGTAACAGGAAAAATCCGTATCCAAGACAGAGAGAAGTCGTATTCAAAACGAGGAAAATTCGTATTCAAAAGAGACATGTTTAACGTAAAGATAAATGTTGTAGTCGTATTTTTTATGTAAGTTTGGCACAAAATATACATTTTGGCACAACTTTGTATTTATGAATAAGAATTTCTTTTTGTGAATACAAAATATGATTTATGAATACATTTCTTTTTGACAGCTATCTTACCCCATAAATTCTTTTAAAATTTTCCCTCAAAAGTTCGACTTATATTCGATTTTTCTCTTCTTTATTATTTACTTTTTCTCTGATGCGACTAATACTCCATAGCGGCTTATAGTCCAAAAAATACAGTACTTGATTAAAATGACAAAAAGTGATGGAGGTACAGTAAACAGTGTTTTTTAAAAGAATAAATCAGAACATGGAGTCGTTTGAGTGCAATCTTTTTAATTGCTAAAGAAACTCATCTGGTTAATGTATTTTCTCATGTGACGGCCGGAATGCCATTACAAGTGACTGCAATCTGCACCGCAGTTATCAAGTGTCCACTTTAAACTTATAAGTGTTATGTAAAGTTAAAGGTAACATCAGAATGTGACCCCCAGGCCCCATGAACAGAAAGTTAGATGTGTTAATAGCGGTCATTAAAGCTTGAAGAAAAGATTTCATTTGTGCACAGTGGTGCTTCTCTAATGACAGTCGGGGCACGGAGGCCTTAACTCACACTGCATTTCATCAGCTCATATACCCCCAAGGGGAACCTCTCCAACAAATTCCCACCTCGAGGGGAAAACGAGTCCCCCGGCCGGCAATTTACCTCCAGCTGTCAAGTTGACCTGAAGCTTTAAATGATAACACACACCATAAAGGTTAATAAAGACTAATGGAAAACGAGAGGTGAGATGTGTGTAAATGTGTCAAAAACTTTCCCTCATGTGATGTTTAATTGATAGGATGCATCAGGAGGATGAGCTTTCGCTCCACCTGTCTTCTATGAATGAGGACTTGGCTCATTATTGATCCGCTCAATGCAAGGGTGTTTTAGTGTCAAATGAGATTTGTCTCACCATTAGGAGAAGTAATTGGCAGAAGCTCTTTCAGTAATTTACTCCCAGCCAGCACCGCATTGCTTTATGGTGAATAATTGCTCCTGTCTGACACACCACTGTTATGGGCAACATAAGAGTGAAGCCCTGAGAGCCGAGGAGACAATGATCCTCATCCCACCAGCTTCAGTTCTCCTCGCTTCCAATTTGTGTTTTTGTCTTGTTTGGAGCTAAAAGTTCAACTTTCACAGATTTGGTTGTAATGCAAATCAATACAATATTGATAAAAATATGACAGTTATTTCCCTTTAAGCTACAAGAACACCGCCATCGGCAACACGCGTTTGAGCGACCACGAAGTCTGTGGTTGTGTCCAAATTCCCCCTCTAACTACTAAAAAAAACTATGTAGTGGGGGACTATGTAGTGCTCTGGAATTTAAAGGTAATTCGGCTCTCTACTTTTCTTTCATTTTTCTAAACACCGGATATGACATCACCGATTTCGCAAAGTGAAAATTGAATAAATACAAACATTTCAAAACGTTTATTGTGGATGGTTAATGTGGTTGGTTTAATCAAAAAATTACATTTAAACATGTTTTTTTGTTCAAAATATGTTCGACCGCAATGCATTGTGGTCTATATTCGCTAATCGTGAGCATCGATACACGCTAGTTTTTTGCAGAGTCTTCTGGGAAATTTCTAGTCGATTTTGGAGTTAGTGGATTCGGACAGCTCTGGAAAATGGCGAACGCATTATATAGTGATTAGGGGGGGGGGAATTCGGACACAACCTGTGTAAACTAGGGTTGGGCATCGAAGTTCGGTTCCAAGTAGGAACGGCTATGATGTACGCGGTTCTACCGAAACTGAAAGAAGCTGCTGCAATCAGTTCCTCATTTCGGTGTTTGGATTCATTGAAGGTCTGTCATTACGCCCGCAGACAGACCGCCGCTGGGGGGATCGGGGGCAGCCAGCTCGGGTCTCCTGAACTGTGATGTTTTACCTTTTTTCGTTGAGGCAATAATAAAAAAAAGGTCCTCTATGTTTCCTCCCTCTCTGTTTAATGCAGAACAGCCTTCAAACTCAGTCACAGAGACACAGAAACACCACAGAAGCGGCTGTCATCTGGACACCCCCAGAGTGAGATTAAAACCCTGGTAACCCCTCAGAGTAGCTCAGGATCACATGTTTGACAGGCGGCGAACAGCGAATTTACTGCGTGGTGAAAGAGCGGCAGGCCACCGGTTT
>NC_050531.1:6409277-6412668 GCF_002922805.2 Oryzias melastigma | reverse complement strand
TACCCATAAGCTGATTTGAGTCCTCCAAGTCATATAAAAGAGGAAACCTTTAACGGCAATTTCTTCTCATCATCATTAATCACAATAAGAGTTTAATGCAGAACTTTATGATATTGTTTTTTATTTAAAGAGAAAACTCAAAGATAAACAGTTTTACTTTCCATTTAGTGATTCAATTCTTTATATACGATTCAAAGTTTTTTTTTGTTTGTTGTCTTTTATGCTTGCATCTGAAGTTTATTTCCTTTGGAGTGATTTCAGACTCCCCCAAACGGATAAAGACTGGGATGCTGATCTGCAGACGGGTGCTTAACATGGAATCAACTGCTGCCTTTCTACCTTAAAGGTATGGAAGTAATTATTCTGGTTACAGTTTAGTGTTTATCCAGAAAGATTCAGCTAAATTTCAAAATTAAATTTCTGGCATTTTACTTTTAGATACAGTAAAAAAATGAATATTAAGTACTTATATTTTCATTTTCCTTCCTGATTGTGCTCATCTGATGATGTTGGGACTTAGGGAAGGACTCATGTGCAATATACTAATGATTTTATTTTATTTGATAAACTAAAAGCAAAATAATTCAAACTGAAAGCAATAGATTAAAAAAAAGTAGTGCCAGAAAGCTACAAGGAGCTAAAAATAGAGCGGGATCATTGACAAACACTGAGCAGAAGTGGTGACTGCAAATCAATCCAAGTGTGAGCAATTCATTTGGAGCAGAGCCGAACCGATCAGGAAATCTACACAGTACATTTAAAGAGAAAAGCAAACTAAAATGGGATATTCAAATTTCTTGATCATCACAGAAGATTTTCACAAAAATAATATTAATAAAATGAACTCCTTTTTCACAAAATCTTTGCTCTGTTTTGAGACAGAGTTTGGACCAGATTCGGCCAACATCAAAGCCCTCAGCATCAAGCTAGTTTGTCTATGAAGACCAAATCTGGCTCAGATTAGCTCAAATCAAGTTTGACTTAAACCTTGATTCCTTTTACTTGTTAAATTCCAGCTGTTTCTCAGTAAAAATAAATAAATAAAAATCTTTGAGCATTCTTCCAACAGGGGTCTGCAATGCTGAAACTTTGGAAAATGTTGATGTTTGTGTTTATAAAATTCAGCTTTTATGTAGGGATGCAAGATATTAGAAAAACTTGCAATGTGTAATATTGGAGATTAATATTGCAATGATGATAGGACCATGTAGCAAAAAAACTAATGCATCATTTTCATTTTACTGCATCATTTTTTAAAGGGGACTTACCATGGAAATTCTACTTTTTGAGGTTTCAAATGCATTTTACTGTTCATTCCTCACTATAAAGAACCCCAAAGCGGTATTTTGATCCGTTCATGCATTTAAGAGTAATCCTCTAAAAAAACCTGCACAGTCTGCAGCAGCCCCTTCTATACCCACGAAAACGAGCGGTTGGAAACGTGCTGACATAAGATCGTTTCACACAGCTCCCTCCAGGAAGAGTCTGTGCTGCAAGCTCCGCCCCCCGGCTTACGCAACGCTCAATTTATCCCCTTACCAGTGATAATCAGCTAAAACAAACTTTCATTTTAGATGCAGAATGCCATATATCTTCCAATTGTGTCAAGTCTTCAATAAATTCCAGTTCAAATAGATGTTACTTTTTCTGCGGCGCTACCTTAAGACGCCACCTTAAATCTTGGTCCCGCACAGCCACGCAGAAGCCGCGTGTATTTGTGTTGTGAAGGAGTTTAGCGAAGGACAGACCTACTAAAGGCAGATATATTCATCTTTGAAGAAGTTTGGATTATTTTCGTGGGAGAAATACGGAGACGCGGATTTTGTCTGGGATGACGTCATGACGCAGACAGCAGCGGCAGGCGGAACTTCATGAATCGAGCCGTTTTACTTCCGGGTAGGGAAAAATTCATCAAAAATAACGAATATTTCATAAATAATTTGTTTTTTAGTGGTCCAAATGTAATATATGATCATATATATGGATATAGTTCACTCTGAAAGGCTTAAGAAAATCATGGTAGGACCCCTTTAAATACATTCAACAGAACTTAAATTATACTTCAAATAACCCACGTATACACGAGATCTAAAATAAGAGGTCAGTCCGATTTGACAATGGAAAAAAGGACTCTATTTAATTCGTTAAATACATTAAGCTGACATTAGATTGTTTTTGCATGTGTAAACATTTAAGAAAACCATTTATCGCAATTTAAGCCATCGTTTTAGATACATTTTAGGAATGCTTTTGTTTTTTTTTTTAGCAATATTTCATTCTTTCTGTTATGTTAGTTTTCTTCTTTTCTTTATTCTGTAACATTTTAATATGTCAAACTCAAGTTTTAAAAATGTTTCTAAAAATATTTTTTTGGGCAGGTCACCAAAATAAAAAATATTTCCTTTCGGTGGTGAACTTACCTCACAAGAATAAGATGCTAAAATGAGATTTTTCTCTTTTTTTCACTCTTTTAAAAACTGAATTGTCAGCCGACTCAAAAGGCTGCAGTCCACAACAACCAGGAGTCCTTCACTGTCTGCTGACAATGTCCTGCTTGTACATGCCTCACAAATTTTTAGCTCAGCGGTAAGATTTCAATAAAAAAGTCATAAATGATTGAACGATCACAACGTCCCGATGAAGTTTGCCCTTCTCCGCATCCGAGGATTTGACGGGATCCACGCTGTAAAATGGACACATGGAGTGACCTTGCTGTATGTTCAAAAGTTCAAAAATAATTCTCTGAGCTTTTTTTTTTTTTTAAGTAGGCTTATTAATGTGTACAGTTTTTGTAAGACATTTAATATCATTATAGATGTCTCACACTGACTTCTGTGTTAATAAGCTTAATAAGAACCCTTAATAAACTTTGTTAACAGAATAGCAAGCATTAATAATGTGCTAAATGCTAGTAAAATATTTATTAGCATAATATGTGTCTTGATAATACTTGATAGTGTTAATGAGAAAATTGACTACTCAGTCAGACCATTGTCTACAAAGACCATATTAGTAAACTGGTAGTAAGCTTAATAAATGAGTTAATAAACTTTGTTAACCATTTATTGAATGTTTTTGCAGCACCTTATCTAAAGTGTGACGCGCATTTTCCCACTACATCCGACAGGCGTTTCTGCAGGAACTTTTTTTTGTTTGTCTTTGGAATCCTGGGAAATCATTCCTAACGTAAAGATCTTACTCCGTGTCTCCGTGTTTCTGCTTTGGTTATATTTTGAAAATAAACCAGATTTTCCCATGAATGTTGATGTAACTTCCTGCCAAAATTGACGCGGATCACTCACGGCTCGCGCACAAAATAGACCAAACATCGAAACGATCCGTGCACAACGCGGGCCCTCCACGGTGCACTGCGCCTGGAGTGAACCACCGT
>NC_050531.1:6406930-6409127 GCF_002922805.2 Oryzias melastigma | reverse complement strand
AGCGCCCTCCGTGTCCAGTGTGAACCCGCCGTCAGAATAGCTGTGTTTGAGATCATGCAAGCGGACTTGGCCCTGCACAGATCGCCTGGATTGCGGTGCATGTTGGGTATTTTGGACTCTCGCGTCACCTGTCGATCATCATGAAAATATCGCAGGAAAGAGGCGGGTGCTGCACTTCAAGCCGTCTATATGACTACAAAACAATGCATTGTGGGCAACGGTGTTCTGGTAGTTCTTGTACTTCGACTTGATTCTGATCAGAAATAACTGGCGATAAATAAAGGAAATCTGCGCATTTTGTAACTTACTGGAAAATAGTGAATCACTGATGTAAAAATGATCAATAGGTTTTTACTAGGTTTTTAATAGGTTTTTACTAGATCAAAACTACTCTTTTGATGATTGCTTCCATCCACTGATGGTGTTTTCCAGTTTGGGCAAAACTTTTGCATCTATAGCAAAGTCCGATTGGATTTTCCTCCAGGGAGAAGCAGCAGAGAGTGAGGTAAATGAGTGAGGTTGGCCATGACGAGGAGGGAGAAGGATCTTTTCCTAAGGTCCATTCATTACCTTCATTAAAGTTTGAGGGAGCAGACACATGCTCTCTGTCTCATCTGTTATGTCCGTCATGGCAACCATCAGACGATCGTTACTCTGCAGCTTCCAATCAGGTCTTTGTCTCTGAGAGCAAAACAACAGACGCCGAATGCTAAAAAGTTGTTGATTGATGGAGATTTAGTTTTAATATTTCCGTTTTTATGTCTTGTGGTAAAAAACACAAATGTTCTATCCATCAATTTTCTTCAGCTTATTCAGCCCAGTCCAAGCAAGGATGTCCAGACTTTCTTCTGTCCGGCAACTTACCAGCTCATCTGAGGGAATTCCAAGGAATTAACCCAAGAAAACATAGTCTTTCCAACGTGTTCTAGGTTTTCCTCAGGGTCTCCAAGCCTGAAACACCTTCTGAATTGGTGCTTGGACCACCTCGGCTGAAACAAGTCCGTCGAAACGCCGGCACATATTTTGGTTAATCTATAAGTTTTGCTTATTGTTGGAGATTTGATGAAACTACAAAAATAAATACGTTTTCAAAAGTAATAGTGCTAATAATGGTACAAGAGTGTAGCTCGACCTGAAGAAAGAACAATCATAATTTAAGAGTGGGTCTAAAAACTGTTCAGGTTAAACTAATTTTCTACTAAAAAGTGCTAAAAAAATCAAAATAAATTCATTATTTTTCTTAAAAAATATATATATATTTTAGCAAAAAACACCCAACTTTTTTTCAATCTGTATTTGATGGATTCATAAAATCCACTACAGTAGAGGGTTTGACCTTGAAATGGATTAAGAGGGTTCTGAGGACGGATGGATCCACAAAACACTAGGCAAGTGAAATGTATTTTTCTTGTGTGTTTGGGAATTAAACTTGAAAATTAACTCGTTTAAATGGAATCTTCCTGATTCACACATCAAATTTCAAGAGGAGCTGGTGACAGATAAGATGGCGGCGGCAAGTCATTAGCTATAAGAAGAAATTCCACAAGAGTTGTAGCCACTTTTATTAAAAACGTTTTTAGTGTTCAGGATTAGCTTAAAATGTGTCAAAAAATAGTAAGCGCTTTATTAAAGGATATTAGCAAAAGTGTTTTGATGTGTAAAACTGTTAAGACTTTCCAGTCGACATTTCAGTCTTGGACTCCCTTTCGCCATCTTTTCTGCCATCAGGTCCCTTTTTTAAAATTGTAATATTGTAAATCCAAATCAAATTAACGCTTTAAAATATGATTTCTAAATACTCTTTATTAATACATTAAAAAACTTTAATTTATAGGGTTTTAATGAGACATTTATTAGTACAATAAGCCAAATAAGGTTTATTATTATACTTGTTAAGCATCATTAACATCTAAAATGAGGCTACTGTCTACAAATGCTTTATTAAGAAACACTTAGAAGTTTAACAAACATATTAACTCTCATCTAAAGTGTTACCAATTAATTTAGTGTTGACTAAAGCCAAACTTAACATTCATGCTATTCCATGAAATAGTATTTCCACGGTTGCTATAGCAACATTACCTTTTTTTGTGAAGGCAAAATTTTAATACATTTTTTATCGAAATTTATTATTAATACATTTTAATGTGTTGGTTTTAATGATATAAGTATTTTTATATAGGTTTTAATGATATAT
>NC_050531.1:6404712-6406865 GCF_002922805.2 Oryzias melastigma | reverse complement strand
TATATATATATATATATATATATAAATAAATACCTGGTCAGAAGTTGCACCAGATTTTTTTTACATTTGGGAAATCCTAAAATATTTAAATCTATATGATTATAGATCAATTTTTGCTCCAATTTCAAGCTTTTCTGATAATTTCCTAATAGTGTTTCTGTCGCAGTGTTGCAGGAATTTCTTCTGCCTGATGTCCTTAAAGCTGCATGGGCTGGATGTCAGAGCTTGATTAGAATTAGGGCTCAGCTGGAGGACTCAGCGGTGTCGGACACAGGAGGCTAATTGGTCTTTGGCGTTTAGCATACTGTTGGTCGAGGCCGACGCGTTCGTCTCCACCGAGTGTTTTGACATGCAGGTTTGCATAGAGCAGCATGAGAGGAGGATTAGTTTGTACACTCCTGCTAGTGCAATTAGATGAAGCCAAACATGTAGAAATGTGGGCATTTTTATGGATTGTTTAAATTTACAGAATAATTTCCATCTTATTTGTAAAAAAAAAGGTGAGATTTTTGTGGCATTTTCTCTTTTTTGTGGATTTCTTTCCATTATTTTCAGGTTTTTTTATTCTATTCATATAAAAGCTCACAAAATTCTAATCTGACAAAATCATAAAAGATTCTTTGTGTTTTGTTTTTTTTACTTGTTCTGCCCTGGAGGCCTGAGCGTAGAACTCATAAAAACTGCAAACAATCACATTTTTATAGACTTCTAAGCAAGAAACATCTGCTGAAAATTATGTTTTAACACCTTAAGAACCAAAATAAATGAGTTTTTCAGTGATTTGTGTTAAAAGAATGTTGGTTTTACGTGTTATTTGGAAATCAGTAAAGTGTTTTGATATGAACTAAATGTGAAGCAAGCCGGTGAAAAGATCCAAAAGATCAGGGACAAAATGAATGTAAACAGGGTCTTTTTTACAAACACTTTTATGAGGATTGAGATTTTTGAGAATTACCTTAGCAAAAAGTAGTCAATTTAAGTGTACTAAAAGTATAGATGTATTCAGACTGGAAAGGTCCGTTGGTCCAGAACAAGTCCACTTAATTTGATCCAGATTGAGTCCTGAGCCTTGCTTCAGATTTTTCTGTTTTTAACCAAAGCTCATAAACCAAACCATGTGACTAAAGATCTTTAGTTATTGGCCAGGAATTTAGAAGGCGAAAAGAATAATAGAAATCCTATGTTTTGCAATCCTTGTCTGGATAGTTCACTTATAAACTGTCCAGTTTTGAGCGTCTATATCAACGTCAAGTACAGCCATTTATATCTTTTGGTACAGCGAGGGCATGCTGCAAGACGGTTACCGAGGAGACGAGGGCTATCGTTGCTCTGCTATTCTGTTTATATCCCATAATCCCCGGCTTTGGTCACTATTTTGGTTCAGTTGTTCCACTCCAAGCACGGAGCCTATTCGGACTGAAGAAACTCAGAGCGAATCGGATCTCAGTCCAGTTGGAAGCGAACAGAGACGACCTCGAAAGATGGATCCGAGGGCGGTTCCTGGACCTGGACTGAAAAATTGTTCCAGATTATGGGGGGAAACAATTCGTGATTCATTTTAAGGAAACTAAATATGTTCAGTCCGAATAGTCTATGCTAAAATAGAAATGGAATACTTTTTATAATATTGAAATATTGTAAACTTAAAATATTCCAATTATTCTGTCTACTTCCTATACTAGGTGTACTGTACATGGTCAATAGTATAATTGCTTTATCAAGAGAATCAGAACCAGAATTCTCCTCATATTACTTAAACTTTAACAGGCGATCCTAACGGTTCTCATTTAAGCTTTAATCAAAGTTTTTCTTCAATTCTGAACACTTTTAGATTAGGTTTATGAATAAACTTAAGATAAGTTGTATAATTTCCGCTTCTGGCCGAGAATGTCAGGCTCTTTACTATGCTTAATAAGATAACGGTCAAATGTAGGTTACTACTTTTTGCTATGAGTTTTGTGATTGAAACCTTTCATTTTCTTGATTTTGGATTCTTTATATACAAAATGCATGGCCATTGCTAAATGTACACACTTGATCGTACTTTTAGCCCATGGTGTTCACACTGAACAAGCAGGGAGGGGCTTCTTTTTCTTTATCTACTGTTTATTAGCACATGTCCGAGTACTAGAGTTGGAAGAGGATAAGTGTGA
>NC_050531.1:6396184-6403222 GCF_002922805.2 Oryzias melastigma | reverse complement strand
CAATTCCGAACACTTTTAGATTAGGTTTATGAATAAACTTAAGATAAGTTGTATAATTTCCACTTCCGGCCGAGAATGTCAGGCTCTTTACTATGCTTAATAAGATAACGGTCAAATGTAGGTTACTACTTTTTGCTATGAGTTTTGTGATTTAAACCTTTCATTTTTCTTGCTTTTGGATTCTTCATATACAAAATGCATGGCCACTGCTAAATGTATACTCTTGATCGAACTTTTAGCCCATGGTGTTCACACTGAACAAGCAGGGAGGGGCTTCTTTTTCTTTATCCACTGTTTATTAGCACATGTCCGAGTACTAGAGTTGGAAGAGGATTAGTGTGAAAGCGATGATTCAAATCTTGTGATTTTTGGTAAAAAATGGAAACCACTACCTTGGTTTATCTTTATTTGAATAGCAAACGTAAACTTTATCAGTGTCATCGCTTAGTCTGGGTTCTCCAGATAAACAATATCCCTATGATGTTACCAAATCAGAGGCTTTGATTGGTCAACACTGAAAAAAGTGGACGATTGGATCAATAAACAAACATTTTTTACATTAATTAGTATTCAATTTAATAGCATTAACATTTTGAGTTAATGGTTATATTTACCAAAAATATTTTGATATAAACTAACTTAAAAATGACAGAACTTTTATTAATTGTTCCGCTTTTTTCGTGTAGTTTAATTTTTATCCGTTTCTACTGAGACTTTTAACTACTTAATCGTAGTTCGGGTGGCATAAACGTAGCTTTAGTGTTGATTTTGGTGCTTTTTTGTCCTGTCATGTTTTACACCTTGTGAATACTACAGCTGCTGCTTTTACTGCAGATTACCCTTCAGTATATAAAACATCTTAGGTTTAGCTTGCTAGATTCTCATGACAGTTTTCTTTTTAATTTTTTTTCCACCAATGAAACCCAATTTTTTGCGAAGAGTTTATTTTGCTGTCAACCAACAAACTTTTACACTTATATATATATGACTGATAATATTGTAATGTACATTAAAATTTCTATGAATTTTTTTGCTATATATAAAAGGGCTTTAAGACTTTATAAAAACAAAGAGGAAATTAATCAAAATAATTCGTAAAAATAAAACAAAACAACATTTGTCTTTACAGGAGAGAATGTGCAATCCTAACAAATCAACACCCGCCTCGGCGTTCCAGTACTTTGTATTCAGTCTGTACAGTCACCACATCAAACAACACAAACAGGCTGTAAGTAGTTCACATTCGTCCACAACACACACAGCTCATGGGATTTCAGAGCTGTTTGGCTTTGACCTGCTGGCATTTCTGGAGACAGAGCAGAACAGATCAAGTCTCGCTGCCGGCCCCCCACTGGGCAACAAGGATCTCACTGAGTCATGTGTGTGTGTGTGTAGATTGTGTCACCAGCTTCCATGGAGCCTGTCATCTTCTATCTGCTCAGTGTGAGTGGGAGGTCATTAAATAAATGGTAAGGCGGCGTACAGCGGCACTGATCAGGTGGCAAACTGGACACTAACAAAGTTGTGGTTTGACAAACTGACTAAAAGCAACAAAATATATAAAGAGGAAGGATAAATGGTTCCTCTGCTTGTGTTTGACAGTGTGAATCCTCTCCTTATGTGGACAAAAGGAAAGATTTGCTTGCTTTATCCAGAATCGATTTAGCTTTAAAACATATTTTCATTGCAGAAAACTGCTTATTCTTTCATATTTTAGCCAAAAATGTGTTTATTTTTTGCAATTCGATCAATATTATAGAACAGAGCTGAGTAATTTTAACTGAATAGTTCTATATGTTCTCATATACCTTGACTTTTAGAAAAGAGGATGTTTTGCAAGGTTGAAAAAGGCTAAGCTGGAAGACGCATTGTGCCTCATTATGTGTAAAGTGCACTATGAGATAAGCTGGATGTCATCCTGCTCTCTAAAAAGTTCAAATGTCAAAACCTATAATTAATGGATGTGTTTTTTCATTCATTCCAAGACCTGGAGGTTGATGCGCGTTACACCAATGCACCATCTTCTTAAAAAGACGAAGATATATCTCCTGTAAGAGCTAGCTCAAAATGTTCAGCATGTAGAGCAGGAGTCTGCAGCCTGACACTCTGGAACCAAATCCAGCTTTTTTGAGGCTCTTTGGCTTTAAGAAAATCCAAATAATATGAATACATAATAGTTTGGCATTATTGGTTCATTTACTTTAATTAATGACATTTTTTTTATGCTTAGATTTTTAACAAACATGGAAAAAGGTTTAATCTGCCGTGAGAGCGGATTACTATTCGAAAGACATCATCTTATTGGATTTAGTTTCTTTTTTTATTATTATTATTATTCAACACCAAAGTTCTTGTGTTTATATTTAATAGTAAAAGGAGAAAAAAGATGAAGTCACAATGACAGAAAATACATTTTCGCATTTTTAGCTCAAGTGCATCTGCTGCAAACACAGGATGCATTTTATTTTGAAAGGAACTTGTATGAGCTGCTTTCAAAAGTAAAATAAGTTAATTTTATTAAAGAAAAACTCAATTGTAAATATTATGATTATATTATTATATTTTATAAATGGATGGTTTAATGGCCGCAAGAACATAAATAAAGTGTATTTTTTATAACTTTGAGGCTCTAATCTGCAACAAAAAAAGAAAGATATCTGGAAGAAAGAGACAGAAAACCTTCAAATTCAACATAAAAATGAAAGAAAACAGACGGAAAAGAAATGCAAAGGTACAAAAAGAAATAAAATTTCGGCCTTACATTGGAACTAAATATTTGTTCATTTTTTTTATCAGGTTTGAAACATGTTTATATAACTAGTGTGAACAAAGTGGAACCTTCATGAACAGGTAAAATAGTTTTTTTTAATTTTTTTTTTTTAATTGCTAAAATTCCCATCTTGGACGAGAATATTTTTTAAACAAAAGGGTCATACTTTTCCCTCTGTTACGTTAAAACTTATAGGGAATGCTTCCCTTGTGATTGGGACACACTTTTCTTGTTTCCTGAAACACCTGCCACTTTTTTATTTTTTTTTTTTGCTGCTCATTAGCAGGAATTCAGCATCTACTTGGGCTTGCAGCGAGCGTAACAGGACAGCCTCAAAGGAGGAGAGGTGACCAGTTGGAGGTGGTGTTGTTGCTTATGGTTGAATACCAAGCAGCATTAAGGGACGTCCTTCCCATTTAAAGCAGCAGAGGTAATAATTGTTCTGTACCTCGAGCATCGTTGAAGGTTTCGTCGCTCCTTCCTTCTTTCAGTCCCTCAGAATCCGACTGAAATGAAAAGGTCGTTTTTTGTTGTTTTGAGGAAGACATCATCAGAAATAAATAAAGTTATAGATCGTGAAAAGGATTTCAATCAAGGCCGACCCTTTAAAGAGAAAGGTTCATCGCAGTCAATTAACACAACAGCCACATCCCCCCACACACTCTCATGCATTCAGTCAAGGCCCACTGCTCTCCATTGATCTCACCGGTGAAAAATGTTGTGTGCAACAAGGTTGCGCATTAACTGCTATTCATCTGTGCTCAAAATAATCGAATAAAGCGTATAGAAACACTAGGAAAATAGTAGAAAGTAATTCTGAGGTTTGTATGTAGCTCTCCTTACAGATGAAATGCTTTAAATTATAAATCAAATCAATAAAACTTAAAGAATAAGTGCTGCATTAGGATTTGCATTGAGTAATGCCTCCCTCTGATGAGTCATCATAAATAAGCCGCTTTATACGACCACAGTACCTTGACGACACGTCTTCTTGAACTGTTACTTTACTTCCTTGATTAAAGACTCTTAATGCATGACCATGTTCCAGCTTGGCAGATGCATTGCTTGGACCTTCTCAGTACATTTATCTGACGCATCATATGGTGAATAATATCATCCTATTCTCTGGCTGTTTGGGAAAGGGTCACTTTGTTTGATTGAGATGCTGTTTTTCTGTTTTTTTGGAGGCACAGTTAGAGCAGACGCTGCTTTAAATCTGCAGGATCCGTTCATCCAGAAAGACTCTTCAAAGCCCTAGTTGGCAATAACTCTGGAATAATTCAATGTGCGTTTTTTTGCACTGAATGAACAAACTTATGGGGTAGAAAAACTGTCAAAATAAACGTATCCTCTTAGAAAAGTTTCACTAAACATTTGGTTTTACGTTTCACGTGTTTGTGTTGAATAAAACTAATACAACTTTTCTTTGATCTAAATGTTGAAAATGTTCTTTCATATCCCTATAGTCATTTGTATTATATTTGATGCACACATTCCTGACACCTACATCTCGTTAGCATGAGCCAAACCTTTCCTGTAGTGGATAATCATTCCACTAGGGGCAGTAGAAGTGCTTTTCCTCCTCATTTCAATATGGCTGCTTCTATAAACTCTCTTAAACACTTTTGGAAGGAAACGTTGTGCCAGTTTTAAAACTTATTGGTAAGAATAACTTATTTATAAATATGCACTTTTTCAAATTCTACTTAGGTGTGGTCACTTGGGAAAAAAAAGCTACCAGAAATGCAACCGGAGATTGCTTCTGCTGTTTTTTTTTTTTTGTTTGTTTTTTTTCCCAACAAAGGTATAGCGATACGTTAATTCCCCCATGTCGGGATCAACAAAGTTCTATATTATTTTAGTTTAAAAAAATAGCATTTGAATAAAGAAGTACTCAGAAATGCTATTTTTAAGCTTAATTTTATGTATATAGGTCATCCAACATCACAAAAATGCCACAAGTAGAGATTAAAAAAAAAATGTTATTTTAATTCAAATTGTGTCTTTAAGTGTATTTGATCATTTATTAACAAACCCCAACAAAAAATAAGCTTGTTCCATAAAATGAAGAAAACTGACCACCAACATCAGTCACATAACCTGGATAAATCCTGGACAAGCCCCCAATTTATGTAACACACCTGTTTAGGGAACTCCAAAAAGACGTGACAGATGTAACATAAAGAAAAGAAAAGCAAATAAAATACTTCAATGACCCCCAAAGAAAGTGATTAGCCCCGACGTTTATTCCGGACAGAATGGTGATGGCTAATGGGTGCTGAAATTTGGTCAAGAAATGTAGGCAACACCAAAAGAACATTTGAGGATTTCTTGAAATGATGAGAACATTGTTCTGATTAGTACTAGCTGCAAATGTTTCTTTTCTCTTTGAAACACCATCAATCTCTGTATCAGAAATCCTCTTCTCTTTCATGCGAACCATTTTCCCGCTCCATAATCCAAACAAGTTCTAATTTGTGGCTTGCTTTCTTGCACCTCCACCAGGAAATCGTTTGATCCACCTCAAAGTATCGTGCAGATTCCTCACCAGAATGTCCTTTGGCGAATGCCACCGCACAAGTTTAAATGTAGATTCAAATGTTTCTTGTCTGTCTCTACACAGCACAAATACCAGAGACATACCATCCAGTGTTGCCTAATCTGGCAACACCGCCACCATCTGCACAACTGTGTATGGAGGGAAGGGTCTCAAAAGAGCCTGGCCACTTTTAGAAACCGGTGTCTGAAGTAACGAATACCTGTCAAACGATCTCCGTCCAGTTATGTATTGGAAGATATACAGTATATGTGCCATTTGTTGAATCAAAATGGTCGTACTTTTGACAGTAATTCAATGTGGGAAATTTCACATTTAAAACAAAGAAAAAGGCTGTTCAAAACCAAGACGAATAGTATTCACAAAATAAAATTATAGGTTGCATTTTATTTTTTAGCACATTTTATATATTCATTTTGACAGTTATCTTACCCTGTAGAACTGGGATTTTTTTTATATGCTGTTATTAAAATGAGCAAGACGGAAGGAATAAACAAAAAAAAACAAAAAACGATTTGTTTCCCTTGGAAAAGTTGCAGTGATGAAATGGCAGGATGGAAAATGATGTCCAAATCCCACTGTCAACATACTGGCGGTCTTTGGCAAAGTCTGAACTTCTTGTTGCTATGGGCACAAATACTAATTTTGCTTGTAGAACACACAGAACAAACATCACGGCCACACCAAACACAAAACATGATTTATACCAATGCGAAATCAAAATCAAGGATACTCTCTTGTTTTGTTCTTATTGAACATTTTTGTATTCATGGATGTCTTCTAGTACTCAGACAAAAGATTTCAATAAAGCAGGTGTTCCTGTGGAAGGAGAAGACCTTAGACATGCACAGGTGACTTTTCATCGTACTGCAGCGGTCGGAGAGCTTTGATGCTTTCTCCACCACTCTCTCTCTGAACCGGTGAATGATATCAAAGGCTGGAAGGTGACGCTTCGTAAACATAATGTAGCTTGGAGACGGAAAGCTCAACCCCATGCTGTGCAGATACATGAAACCGGATAACACCCGAGATAGGTATTGTTAATATAGGTTTTTGAAAGAACAAAAAGTCGAAAAAACTAAGCAATAAAAACTTAAAATCAGAAAGAAATATGTAGGTTTTCGATTGAAAAAAAAATCCACACTATTCCTGACATCAAATTATCTCATTAAATATAAGTTACTTGCTCCCCTGCAGCTGTTTTTAGGCTTATCATTTATTTTAATGAGGAGAAAAAAACCCAAATCACCCCAGTGACCCCTTGTTCCCAAGTAAAACGTTCCTAAAAGATGTCTAATTACCAACAGGGAAACTTCTTTGCGATGCGAAATGTTTGACACTTAACTTGCAATTAAAGTGGAAAAGGTTCTGTTTTAGCTATTAATATAAGTTGACCAGCAACACTACCAGAACATAAAAGTATATGTGGAAAAGAAATGGAATTAATTTAATTGGAATAACAATGTTGAAAGTTTTTCTTAAAAGCTACATCTTTGTTTCAAGTACCAATGTGACTCTATAAAGGCAGACTTTCAACTAAGTATTGTGTTCATAATTAAATTATTGCATTTTTAAAATTATTTTAACAATTTGTGATTATCATCCTCTGCCATTTCTTGTCTATAATTTCAATTTTTATTTTAGTTTTTCGTTCCATCTCCAGAGGCAGCTGACAGGTACCGGCAGTTTAAGCGAGCTGCGGCCCGGGCTG
>NC_050531.1:6390110-6396117 GCF_002922805.2 Oryzias melastigma | reverse complement strand
AAAGTGTGATAAAGAGTAGCAGCAGATCTAACAGTTTCTTTAAACTTGTTCCACTCCGAGCAAATGGGGATTGTTGTCATTGATGACACACACAACTATCTATTTAAAATGATTTATTGAGCAAATTCATTTTCTTAATGACTTGCATTTTATTGTTTTTAAAAAGTATGAAAAGGAGTTTCTTAAGCGATGTTAAAATATTGCCAGTAAAGCAGTCCACAACAGATGCAAATCTACAAGTGACAAATTGTCCTCTCCAACATACACTCACACACATATTACACAAGGAAGGTGGGACCTCTGATCTTCTGTCCCCTACCCCGTCCTTGGTGGGGGGAATTGAGCCCTCGGTAATAGCAGCCGTGTCCCATGGGCGCTGCCTTCCTGGGACTGTCGGCTCTCTCTCCACACAGGGAGAGGGATCCCTGAGCTCTCTGATAAGAACAAGATGTGGGGATAACATCACAACTGAGCCTGGGAGTGTCCAGGTCCCTGTCCTTGACCTCGATTGCTAGGACTCTCCAAAACTCCAAAAGTGGGTGAGCCTGGTTGGGCCATGTTTAAAACACTCTTGAGGGACCCCAGTTTTCTTTGGCGTTCTCCCCTTGGGTGGGCGGACCTTGCCTTGCTCTCTCCTGGACCTCCCTGTGGTGGGCGAGTGGTTGCCTAGAGCATTGGGCGGGTCTCCCTTGGGGGGCCCTGGCTGTGTTGGGGTGGGGAACTGCCCAGAATTCCCAGGTGGTAGTGGGCTGTTTGTCTGGGGCTGGGGAGGCTCTCCGGAGGTGGGCCCCCCTGGTGCAGTAGGGGGGCTGTTCCTCTGGCTGGGCTGGAGCTTTCACTCTCGGTACTCCTGTGCCTCCCTGCTCTCTGGCTTTGGGGGGCCCAGTCTGGATGGGGCACGGTGTTGCCCGGCAGGCGGATCTCCATCTGCTATCTCCTACAGGTGTTAGGGGGTCCTGACTACCATTGCTGCTTTGTGGGGGTCTTGGTGTTGCGATGACCGGAAACTCTCCCTTCTTTTACATTCCTATTGCTCTCTTCAGACACAGCGCCATCTTGAGGGAGGAAAAGCTCTGCAACAGGGGGCCACTTGCCCCCCTGTAAAGCCGCCACTGGCCTTGTAGGGGTTGATATTTGTTGTACAGGATACTTCAATACACTCTCCTTAGGAGATAATTTTGTCAAAGTTGAAGCCCTTTTACAAACTAGTCAACTTCTATAAACATTTTCTCCTTGCCATACCCAAAGTATTTAAACCACACGTGTCAAAGTCAAGGCCTGGGGGCCAGATACGGCCCTCCGGGTAAATATATCCGGCCCTCCAGATCATTTTATTTTATTGTTATCAATGGCCCGATGTTATCTTGCGCTATTTTCTAACTTTTATCATTTCCTGTCTTTTTATTATGTATAATTATGATTAAAAGTTACAGTGTTAAAGCCTTAAAATGTGGCATTCTGTTAGCTTTTTGGACTATTTTGGCATTTTACTAAATTTTTTTTATGCAGTTTTGAAGTTTAGCTAATATTTTCGGTTCAAGTTAGCTGCTTAGCTAATTTGCACTCTTTTTTTTTGCATGTTTTAGGCTGTTTTGGAGTTTAGCCAATATTTCAGCTACATGCTAGCCTTTTGGCTAATTTAGGCTTCCCCCCCCCAACTTTTTAGGCTATTTTGAAGTTTAGCTATTTTTTCAGCTACATGCTAGCTGCTTTGGCTAACCTAAGATTTTTTTTTACGTTTTTTAGGCAAATTTGGCATTTAGCTAATATTCTAGTTGGCTATCAGCTTCAGCATTTTCAGCTATAAATTTAAGCATCTTCAGTAATCAGCACTAGCATCTTCAGCGGCCAAATTCAGATTACAGCATTCACGCTAGCATTATCGCAAGTAATGCTATGTATCTATTTCATAATTATGTTAAAAAGTTACAGTTTTAAAGTTTTAAAAATGTAGTTTCAGAGTGTTCAATAAATGTTTATCCTGTTTGGCCTGTGACCTAAAGTGTGTTTTGGATTTTTGGCTCCCTGTGTGATTGAATTTGACTCCCCTGATTTAAACTGTCAATTATCAACAATTTCTATGTATTCAGATTGTTTCTGAAATGCTTTTATCATACATTTGGTCACTAGAGTTTCAGTTCTTTTCATCCAGACGAGACCAAACCGTGTCTGAGTCATGCTCTGCTCCTGCATGTAAATCTTGAAGCTCTCATACCAATCTCTCCTCTGATTACCTCCTCTGTGTCCAAAAGGCCAACAATCTGACCTCCGTCTGAATATTTTATAGTTTGTTTGTGCCTCCTCTTTGAGGGCTTTAAAGGGAGTTGTCGGGAGAACGCCCCTCATCCATGATTCATGAGGCGAGCTCCCCTTCGATTCTGGTGCTGCCGTTTAATCTCAACGGAGTCACGATATTCCCTCACGTCAAAGTCACCACAACGTCCGCTTCTGCTCTCCAACGGAATTACCTGCCCCACCTAACACTGCATGAGGTGAGCGCTGAGGTGCAGCCTGGAGATTTGCCTCAACATCTGCTGAGAAGTTTTGAGACCATGAAAAACTTTTACTCCTTGAATTAATGGGTTGTTTTGCAAAGAACGTCATCCTTTTTGTAGGATAGCTTCCTAAACATTTCAACAGTTCTTTTATTCACCGTAATCTATTTCTATCTATATTTATATTCTAAGCATTTACTTACAAAGTTTTGCAACTATCACACATATATTCAAATTATAATAATATCAACAATACATTTAACAAACATTTGACTTCTTTTTCATATAGTCAATGACACAATGAAATTGATCAATTTTACAATTGTCAAAAGGAGTTGCTTAAAAGGAAGGTTGGAGGAAGCAAACTTATATAATCCCACCCCTGCTTTTCTCTTCTTAACTTTTAATTTTTTTCAACTTAATAAAAATGATCCAATTATTAACTTCTGATCAGTTATTTTACTTTACCAGGTAATTTCAGGTAGTTCAAAATCAATAAGTATCAAAAATCACATGTCTAAGATGAACTACATAATGATTATGTAAATTGATAATATTTCAAAAATCATATCGTACAATCAATTATCAAATTATCAGCAGAATACTTGCCTGGTCCGTTGTGGTAAAGAGAGAGCTGAGCCAGAAGCCAAAGCTCTCAATTTACCGGTCGATCTTTGTACTAATAATCACCTATAGTCATGGTCGCTGGGTCTTGACCCAAAGAACAAAGTCCTGGTTCCCGTGAGCTTCTTCCGCAAGGTGGCTGGGCGCTCCCTTATAGTTGAAGCTTGGTCACCCGGAGAGAGTAGATCTGGAGTGCTCCTCCATATCGCAAGGAGCCAGTTGAGGTGGCTTGGACATCTAGGGAGGTTGGGAGGTATTTGAGGCATGTCTCATTGGTCAAAGGTCCCAGAAAACACCCAAAAAGAAAAAAAACGTGTTGCTCTCCAGGACATAGTTTCTGCAGAGCAGAAGTAGTTCCTTGAAATTCGCCTCTGAGTTGTGGGCGGGAAGAGGGTTATAAGTAAGCCTACCCTCACTTCCCATCATCCATTTACACCCTCTCCTGCTAGCTTACAGCCCTAAGCTAATATTAATGTAGCAAAAAAAAATGGACAGCAAACAATATCAGAGCCATCCATTTTTACAGTTTTGAGTCAGCTCAGATGAAGAAAACAAAGAACTACATGGATCTATTCGTCTGGAAGTATGTATTAGTATAGACTGGAAAGAGGAGTTTGTGGCTCATCCAGGAAGTGAGTTCCAGAGTGTGGAGTAAAGTTTGCTTGAGTTAAATAGAGTTGGGTGTCATCAGCGTAACAGTGGAACTAGATATCAAATATATGTATGATGTCTCCAAGAGGACGGAAGTAGGTGACGGAAAGGAGCAAAGGCTAAGGGTGGAGCCTTGAGGCACACCAGAAGTGACGAGGGAAGGTTGAGACCTGAAGGAAGAAAGTTGAATATTCATTTAGCAAAAACTCTTTTTTTATGGTTTTAGTTTACAAATGTCTTGCCCATGGACACATTGAAAGTAAAGAGCTCACTCTTTTGTTTCAATGTGTCCATGGCCATGAAATTCCTCAAACATATCTTAATAGATTAAATTAAAACATAGTCCATCCACAACAATGTCCTTTCAAAATAAAATACAAAAAAGGCAAAATAGTTTCAGAGTGATAATTTTTTATTAAGGGAACTAGGGAACCGCCTTGTTGCGGGACATGACTGCATGGAGCCATGCATCATCCAGTCATAGTGAACGCAGTCATAAAAGCATCATCCACCACCTGCAGTTTGGCTAATTGGCAAAGGCTTGGTTCACTGAATATTTAATATCGCACATTAAATCAAAAAGAGCCTCTGTTTGAACATAATGACCCAGAAAAAGGGTTACGATTGGCTTTTAGTGTGCATTAAGAGTGAACTCACACAACTAATGGCATCCACAAGTCCATCAGCAGCTTGGTGCGATGGTCACTGTCTGACCACAGCGGTTAGAAGAAGAAACTCTTCCAAGGCAAAGATATTGATTATTTCCAGGCAAAAATGAGCCATGAGAGTGAAGGACGTGATCTATAAATGACATCATTTTTGTTTCAGTGATCACATTTCTCATGAAGCCAGACTACATTTTACTGAGTGCTGTTTTTTGAGTCTTTAATACCACAGTGTGAAACAGAAGCCTTTATTTAGAAGCTTTATTTTAAAAGGTTTTTAAAAAAGCAAAAATAGTTTGCTGGGGAAACTGTTAATTTTAATCAAAATTAAGACTTTGCAAACTTGAATATGCATATAAATAGTACAAACGAAATATTATATTCAGCATTCACCTAATCCTGTAAAGCCCACTGCTTAAAAGAATGCACAGACAATTATTGTTTTTTTTTTAGATTAAAGATATTTTTTAAACCTTTAAAATTATGCACAAAAGAAAATTACATTATCATTTTTATGAGATATAGATGATAGTATCAATTATGATAAGTTGGGTGATTTGGTAAAATTGTATTATTAACAATGTTAATTTAAGATAAAAAAATATTGATATGAGTGTTCACGAAAAAACAGTTTCAACATGATGTAACTGTATTATAAATAATTAATTATCAATAAATGTTGTATTCATTCAATAGAGTAAATGGGTTTAAAAAAAATAGTTATTCTTATCATTAAGTTTTTAAAACTTTTCCCGCCAAAAGTGTTCTTTGATGGGGGGCGATTGAGAAGCAGTTCACGCACCATTTAGCACTCTTACTTTTCCTAATTTCAAATGTCCTCTTTTTATCTCTTAATTTAAGACCTTTGGTACTCTAAAGCCTCGTTTCCACTGAGCAGTCTGATATTGTCCAGTTCGATCCGGTATTTTGAGCATTCCCATTGTTAAATGGACCCGTTTAACAGTTCTGACCTGTACCTCTTCAGGGTCCCTATCAGTTGTTGGTCCATAGAAAAATAGAGAGGGACAGTTGGGGCGGAGTCACTGTTGATTGGTAGAAAGTGATGACAACATTCGAAAGCACCAGTATAGCGCTAAGCTAGCAATTCCGTTTTCCTGTTTGTAGTGGAATTCTTCCGCAATTGTCTCTCAAATGACATTAAATTCCTGTTATACACGATGTACAAAAGTAAAGAAAGAAAAAGACGAGCTGCTGGATGACCTCCATTGTTGTTGCTTTACTGGTCGTCGCACTACAATGACACGCTAGCGGTCTACACCACGAAAGGCGCCTTAAAAACAAATTGCTCAGTGTGAACTTATTTCAAAATAAACAGTTTTTGACTCCTAAAAAATGTTTTAGGAACTGTAGTCCTCTTTGTTGATACATTTTTCATGATTAAATTAAGCAATGATAAGGTTATATCTAAAACTAAAGGTTTATTCTATATGCCCATATGTTATTGTCTTTCAAGCCAATTTTTTATTACAAGTGAGGTTGTAAAGTTTTATTAAATCCCATAATTGGTGCAAAACTGAAATAAAAGCAAGTCGTTTAACACAAATGAGAGCA
>NC_050531.1:6384855-6389670 GCF_002922805.2 Oryzias melastigma | reverse complement strand
AGTCACACAGTCTTCAGCTGTAAAACAAGACAAAGACGTTAATGGATCTACTTTTCTGGTAGTAGATGCATCAGAATTGGAGTGGAGAAGGGAAACTTTGGCAGTTGATGCATCACAACTATTTTATATGTGTCTTCCATCATGAGAAAAATGCTACGAGAACAAGTAAAAAACACCCAAAATGAGTTTTTTATTGGGGTGTGTCTTTAAACACATAGAATTCAAGTGCATTTTGTAAATGTGTAGTCACTTTAAAAGCATTAAAACAACCTCAAAGTACTTTAGTGACTTAAAAAGCCATCTTGAGAGCTACAGTACGGAAGGGTCCAGTATTTTTAGCATTTCTATCATTAAATGGACCCATTAAACCGTACAGTTTTTGGTTACAGTTGTTTAAAAAAATGGAATGTGACGTTTAGAATGGTGATTCTGTCGTCACACCATAGAATCCATTGACTGACGGAAGGTCATTACGACTTAAGAAAGCGCCAAATGTCTTCTCCCAAACAGCATTAAATGCTTTTTATTTACGAAATACCAAAAGGCAAGTTGGAAAAAAAAGAAGCTGTTGGATGACCTCCATAGTTGTTATGGTGCTTTCACACTAAATGCAGCAGGTCCGTCAAATTCGCGTCCACTGCCTCTCTTTTGAGAGACTGTCAAATTTACTGCTCAACGCCTTGACAGTTCTGCCGGAGCTTAAACAGCGGCGACGGCTATCCGCTCTACTGGAGCCTGGGGAGTACAGCTCTCCAGCTCGCTAGGCTATCCACCGGGCAGCTGGCTAGCATAGCCGTCCATCCAGCTCAATAAGTCCGTGATGGTCTGGCGATCTGTCAAGGGAGTGTCCCACCTTCGCCCAACAGTAACTTGGACAATTTCTGGGGATTCAGCGGCCCCATGGGTTGATAAAACGCATGGAAGATCATGACCAAAACCCTCGCATCATGCCGCCATCTTGAATGTTTGGTTCTACTCTTTGATCTAGTCACTGAAAACGTCAAGTGTCCAAAGCTGGGCCCCTGATTGAGTGATGCAGTCCGTCAGTTTCGCCGCTGAAATCCCACTGCGCCCGCTGTTGAAATCGCACCGCGGCAGATTGCGTCTTCGGTGTGAATGTACCATTAGCTTTGCTTTCGACCCAAAACTACGCAATTGGTCCACACCCCGCATGTGCCGTGATGGTCCAACTTTGACTGGAAACGCTCACGTCCAGGTAACTCAGGTGAGGCTATAGTGATCGCATTCATAACTTCCTTTTTGTCTAAATTTAACCCTAAGATACCCTACGTTTTCAGTTGATGCTTATTCTTGTATAAGGCTACATAGGACAAAAAGACGTGACATTGTATAAACAGTTATTTAATTCAATTAAAAAGACTAGTACTTCATATTTTATGAGGCAGAGAAATTAGCTTATTTTGAGAAGATTTGGTCCCAGGAAAATCTTCTATCTCAGGTATCCTGTTTCAAAATTGCCTTCAACTTTCTACCTGAATTCCCCTCATCATGTGAGTGTGTTTGCATGCAGAAGATCATCCTCATCATCGATCGCTGCCGCTCTTGTTGTGGAATCGGAGTACGGTGTAAGGCCGGTGGATAAGCAGCAGAATAATCTTTTAAGCGCAGACTGCCGGCGAACAGAGCTGACCTTAAAGCGAGGAAAACCTGCAGAGAACGTGAAGCAGCCTCTGCAGAGCTCTGCTTAAGATCCTGATAAAAGCTGGGAGGCTGATGGAGTGTATTATTGTTTGTTTTTCCTGTCAGGCACCACCCAGGGATGTGATTCAGCCTGGTTGTCTTTAATTGCACTCACCACCACTTTGCCTAAGCTTCAATTATTTCACTGTGAGGCTCATTGTACTGGTTTATTGCTCCGTCTGTCAGAGAGGTTTGGATTCAAAGAGATGTTAATGCTTTTCTCGCAGTTGAACATAAAACCTGCAGTACTCGGCCCAGCATCATGAATAAATGCTAAATGGCCTGATTATGAATCAGTCTTGGGATTAAAATGATGAATTTTTAAGACGCGTTTTGAAATACGTACTTCTCAGGACTCTGACTCATAAAAATGAACAAACATGGACATATGTGGAGGCCTGAGCCCGTGTTTGAGTACCTCATATAAGACTGAGCTCCTTGAAGCTGTATCATCTCAAATTTCATAATCCCCTTGTTTGCATGTGAGAGCACACCCCCAGCAGTCTCTGACTTATGTATCGACCCTGCTAAAGGTCCACGTTTGTTTGTGAATAAAAGTAAACGTCAAAAATTCATTTTAGTGAAGCAAAAATATTCGTTTTAAAAGGGGACAAGTATCTGTAACTTTTAATATTAGAATCTGTGCTGAGTTCTTGATTGACTTCATGTTTTTCTGTTTGTTTCTAAGCTTTTCTGACCCAATAGAGGACATTCTTTACAAAAGAAACAAGTGAAATAATTTTTACCACTTTGAAAATGTTATGCAGTTTTTCCTTTAATTGGAAACACAATTTTCTATTTTGTTTTTATAAAAGTTAAAAGTTTTCTTTATGGCTACCACAGTTTAAATGTGCATTAATTTACCAGCACAAGTGCTTTCTATAGTCTGTGTAAGCAAAATGGTGTTTATGACATGTTCTTGTAACATTGTCTCAAAATGGAGGACAAATAAAAAGGTAATTAAGCTTAAAATTGCATTTTTGAACCAGGAGCAGACAAAAATACAGTTGGAAAAAGCTTGTAGTATAATGGGTATAAACAGAAAGGTACACCCCAAAGATGGTATGTCTAACAATGAGGGTATGGCTGAATTATATTATTTACTTTTTAAGTTAATATTTATGCTGGTTACTTTTTGACGAATATTAAACAGCAGAAAAGTTTTTATTTTTTTTTAAGTTCACTCAAATGTTTTTTTTTTATTGCCAGTCGATTGATTTGTCTGGGAGATTGTTCTGGGATCGATTGGTTATGACTTCACCCGCCACTAGGGGGAGCCGCGCGCCGTGCCTCCTCATTGCATAAACACCTGCATGAGGAACACGCAGAAATCACTCTCGTGATTCTTTCTCCGCTGTTTTCAGGTAATGACGACCAAACATTCATGTTTTTGTCCAGAATATAGCTGTGAAACATGTTTTTAAGAGTTTCTTTTGAGTAGAGTTTATAAAAGTTCGATAGTTTTATTTTGAATGGAAATTTGTAATGGTTTTTCCTCGAGTGAACATGCACACCGCCATCTTGTGTCCTGATCGTTTTATTTTAGGCTTGATGGAGATGTAACACCAGCTTTTTTATGTTATAATTTTGAGAGTTTGTGCTCTATTTTTCCAAAATATGACACTTGCTCTACAGAATGTGTTTAAATGTTTCTTATTTTTATTAATAATAACTGGATTGCATGAACACACTCCCCTGTTTTCAGGAGTGTAACAGTAGCAGTGTTGTAGTTGCTACCGTTAGCAGGCCGGAAGCTCCCTGCTCCGCACTTCAATACATCAACTTGTAGACCACTATATCCATGTATTTGTTTTCCTCGTCTGGACTGGCATCTGGCTTAAAACTGTACTGCTGGATAGCTCCAATATTACGCACCTTTTTTTTTTTTTACAAGTTTTGCTACTCTGGTAATCTCATGTTGGGTTTGTAACGCCTGGTACACACTGGGCGCAAAAGTGTTGCAAAGCGGAGTGCCCGCGGTATCACCTTCAGTTTCAAACCTTGCTTTTTTGCGACGGTCGACAGGCACTTCTGCTCAGCTGTGGTTATTTTAAGCTTTTTTTGTCATCATCAGACACCCAAAACCCCCACACTCTAGTCGTCCAACCACCATGCGTATGTGTGTGTCTGTTCGTCTTATTGTGTTTGTGTGTTTATCTTCATCTCTGCAGTCTGTTTATTTACAAAAATATGATTGTATTTGTCAATCACGATATTTTATTATGAGAAATTGGTTATATTTTGAAAATTGACTGGATTTTCTCATGTGTTGCGGTGTAACTTCCTGCCAAAATTGATGCGGATCACTCGCACAAAAAATTGACCAGACACAGAAATGATCGCTGCACGGCGCGAGCCTCCCGCTAAGAACCACGGCGCGTCTGGTGTGAACTACACCATAGGTTAACAAGGGCGTTGAATAGAAGCAGCCTCCGTTTCGCGCCGCTTCACAACCAGGTGTAAGGGACTTTAATCTGGTGGGAGAGCGCTTAAACAAATGGATGATGGGAAATAACGTGGGCTAGCTTACTCTGTGTCACGAGTTTATAGTCAAATTTATTATTATTATTATTATTATCATTTTCATTTTTCAGAGTCAAATTGCGAATGAACTTCCATCTCTTTGCAGAATCTATGTCCAGGAAAATAAAAACAATTTTAGGCTAAAATTGGCAAAATCATAATAATAATAATAATAAAAAACAAACAAACACGGGAATGCTTTTAAAATCCATGATCTGTCAAAGGATACCAGGGACAGGATTGTTCACTTGAACAAAACTAGGATGAGCGAATCTACAATAAACAAGCAGTTCTTTAAGAAAGGATTAAGCAAATATTAGAAAGTAGAAGAACTCTGACAATCCTTCCACTTAGGGCTCTATGCATGATCTCACCTGGTGGAGTACAAATGTTCTTTAGAACAGTGAGGTAAACAGTCCAGAACTACATGGGGCAACTGGGCGAGGACATGAAGACAGCTGGGACCACTGTAACAAAGGTTACTATAGTAATATACAATGTTGTCAAGAATTCAAATGCTACAGAGCTCCAAAAGTTCTCCTGGTTAATCCAGCACACATACAGACATATGCTACATTGCGCAATCATAGA
>NC_050531.1:6365190-6373338 GCF_002922805.2 Oryzias melastigma | reverse complement strand
TGAACCCGCGACCTGTTGGTTGTTAGACCAATGCTCTAACCACTAGGCCAGTGGGGTGGAAAGCATTTATGTCGTCAGAGTTCCTTTTGACACTGACATCCTACGTGGTGAAAGCCTTTGGGGAGTGTTGGAGGTTTACAAGGTACCCAAACCCTACATCAACTCTTCTTGGCTCTTTACATCTACAAATGAGACCTTAAAGGTACTGCCTTTTTGGTTTTGACTCATTCAAATGAACAATATGGAGACCCAGTGGTCTCAAAAAACATCTGGATGATCCAGAGAAGGATAATTGTGTTCAACATTTTAAACATCTGGCTAATAATCCACAATGTAGGTAATAAAATAAGTGGAAGGCTTACGAAATCTTATAAACACTGTTAAGTATTCAATAGTGATGTAATATAGAAGGTTATTTAAAAAATAGTCAATTAAGTGGGAGAAACACAACATTCTTTGTATTTTGAATCACTTTTTGTCACAATGTTCACTAAACAGCAGCTATGAAACTCTTTTTGATCATTTGTACACCTATTTTTTCTGATCTGTTTATCTCTTCTATTAAATTTTATATCAGTCTTGATTATTGTTTTTTTTAGCAGTTGTATATTTAGATTCATACAACACTAATGTTGATCAATGTTTGTGTTAGCTTTTAACATCAGACCAATTAAACTTTTATTGACGAGTAAATAAGTATTCTTGACCCAAGGCATTCAACATTTACAAACCCGTTATTTGACAATTTAATCATCGTATGCTTTATTTTTTTAAGTACATCAAAGCCCATAAAGAGCATCAGTCAATATATTCAAGTGATCTCATGCCTGAGGCATTAGACTAAAATCTGTGCTTTTCCTGTTCGATTTCAGCTGAATAGTATCATCTATTCTATTTGTTATGAAATGTATCGACATGTTTTGGTTAAATAAGCTCAAAATGTGGAACTCCACTTATTTATAACAACAAGTAGATCCAAATCCACCCTATTTTCTTTTGCAGCTTGCTTCAAAGAATTGAATTGTAGAGTTTTGTGTTCATTTTTTAGAAGCAGTGCTAAGACATTACAAATAAACTAAATTATGACAGAAATAGACTCAAGACTTGTTTTTAAAACCATTTGCTCAAGTTTTTGTTATTTGTAAATCTAAAGTTTAACAACCTTTGGTGTAGAATTTCATCCTATCAACTCAAAAAGTCTGCATAAGGAGCATTCACACCTTGTTTTAAACTCATCCCGTCTAAAAAGCTTGTCGGTCTTTTACTCCCAAGTGGACTTAATGTCTCCAAAGTCATATTTCTGAATGCATGTGTTTGCTTTCTCACCATGTGGTTCTGAGTGGGAGGAAAACGCAAATGTCACTATGGGTATGGTGTTTCTCGAATAGCCGTGTACACACAGATACAGAGTGGGTTACACACATATGCTGTGACATATCAACAACTTATACAGGGGAAGCACTGTTACAACATAAAATAAATGAGCTAATTGAGTAAGTCTTGCAGTTTTTTTCTGCTTTGACCGTGTATTTCTAACAGAGGGTTCATGAAACGTAAACCAAACAAAGACAAAAATGTTTTTATGTTCCAAAAGTTGCGGCCAAAGTAATATCTTTGAGATATTCAGACTGTAAAAAGTCATTGGTCTGGGCAGAGTTTGCTGAATGGGGTCTGGATCGAGTCCTGAATTTTGCGCTTGGTCTGTATCCAGACTGCTTTGTAACTGAACATTTCTGTTTCTAACCAGAACTTGTAAACAAAAGCACATGAGTAAAGATCTCGTCAGTTATTTTCCAGGAATTTGGAGGTCTCTATCCATGACAGATACAACACTTTTCATCTGGTTAAATAAAGGTTAAATGAATATAGTTTGTCGGGAAAACCGCTTGAGAAGCAATGTGTATCACGTGAAAAGTTAAGGGCCTGCATTCATCCCACCATATTTCAATGAGTTGCTCTGATGTTTGCCTGGTTTGTCATTGGTTGCTCCCTACTCCGTTTATACCCTTTAATGTCCAGCTATGGTGGCTGTTTTGGTCCAGTTGTTCTGTTCCGTGCATGGAGCCTATTCAGAATGAGGAGCAAAGCGAAGCTCAGACCAATTGGAAACAAATGGAGACTACCTTGAAAGATAGTCCAAGAGAGGTGTCAAGAGGCGAAGCAGACCCAGGTGCTGTCAACCCAGAAGGATCACGGAAAGCAGAGGGATTATTGGAAGCTTTTATTGTCCGCTGGGCATCTGGTGAACTGAAACTGGAGCCGAGTTCTGTGGCAAACCGGAACATGAACTCGTCTTGGGATGATTGAAGATTCAGTAGATGAGTGGAGTTGATGGCAGGTAACGTAGCATGGTAGAATTTTTAGCACGGGTTGTGGAGTTTTGGACCTAGGTCGGCACATGTGCTGATGATCCTAGAGACAAGGGTTAAATTATGAGCATAAGCGAAGGCTTGAAACCAAAATGTAATTAATATTAGAGCAAACAGAGGTACGATCCCGAGGTACTGCACTAGAGAAGACAATGAACTGGTGAAATAGTGGTCTGTAGCTGATGAGATGAGTCCAATCAGGAGGAGCCGCAGGAGCTAGGGTTCACCATGACAAGAGATTTCTGGTCCTGGACCAGGATCTACTTTGGTGTAAGCAGACCGAATGTGTTCAGTCAGAATACACTCTTAATACTCATGAAGTGACAAGTCATATCCAAATCAAGACGCAGTTGAATACAAACCAGAAGCAACTTTTTAAGCAAACGCAAGGACCCAGTAAGCCTACAGTGACATGAGAAAAATCCCTTGCTTGCCAAATGTAATAAAAAAAGAAACGTTTAAATAATCCGTCTAATGTTTCATCATTTCAAAGTCTTTTGTGTTTTTAAGTGTGGACATAATCCCGCTAAGCCTCTCTCACACCTTGTCACCGTCTCTTGGCAGACGGACCATGATTGTCTGTCAGAGAAAACATGGACATCTTGAAGTATCTCATCTTTCTTCACACTCTTAATTTAAACCTCCTTTTCTCCTCCCACATACTTTAGTGTCCTTGCTGCAAGATGAAAGCTCTGTAGCTTCTGTCTTCTCACTGGTAAGAACAGCATTGTTGCCACGTCTCCTGCTTACTCGAATGGCAATGAAACTAATCAAGCAACAAAAACAATCCCAAATCAGTCCTTTTGTCTGAGCTGCAGAGTCTCTGCGACACTTTTTGGCTGGGATGCTTTCATGTCTTTCATTTCCACATTTAGCCAGATCTTCATTGACATCTTTTCTGCATTCATAGCGACACTGACAACAGCAATGTGTGCTCTGATGCTAAATTTAGAGTGTTAATTAACCGAGCTCTCACTCCTTCTTTGGTTGTTCTTGCAGTAGTTTTTTTTTTTTTCCTGTGTTGAGCATAACAGATGAATCCCCTAAGATGTAATGGCACTCTAGTGCACTTTACTTTTTAGAAACAGTGCCTTTTAGCCTAAGTTGGTGATAAACAACATAGTAAATAAGCAAAGAGCACTTGGCTGCATGTAAACAGATGTCTTGTTGTTTCAAGTGATCTCCAGACGGATGGGTCAGGTGGGATAAACAGGTAATTCCTACTTGTCCTCTGACTCTTCTAATGGTAGAACAACCTCCACATCACCAATTCCAGGGGTGTCAGACTACAGTTCTCAAGGGCGACTCTTTCCCCAAATCTTGCTTTTTCTGCTACTGATTACCTGCATCGGGAAGATTAGTTGGAAAACATTCAGGATACTGGCCCTCAGGACCTGGAGTTTAACTTTAAAGTAGACATTTTCCAGCCCTTTTTATGATTTAGGCTTTCTTGGATTCACATGAGGCTGTTTTTAAATTATTCTTAATCCAAAGGTTCACTCAGTTTGGTTCGCTTTAAGTTTTTTGGTCCTTTGGTTTGTTTGAATTCCAACAACAGGTGAATCACACCACTTGCAAGTGAACCGAAACCTTCCTTTTCAAGTGGACCAGAATTCGCTAGCTTTGTCTGTATCAGATTTTAGGGGCTTGATTTGTAATTTGCATGAATTTTAGCGCAGAAGATGACACACTGCCAAACTAAAACTTTACCAGAAAATGCTAAAATCCCCCCTTCACGCCACATATTCTGCCAGTGTTCTAATGATCTATCGTACCTCATGAAAATGTCCAACCTACAGCACAAAATGATAGCTATAGTCCTACCTTATCCGATAACCCTACCTACATAAACAAACACCATATGAAAGTTGAAACATACCAGGGTAGAAACAATTCCAGATGGGCAGCTTCATGGGAGACAGGTTTTAGCACAGTTTCACGGGTTAAAAAGTAAGCGTAGTATGTTGTCATGTGCAGGTGGAGAATGTAAGAAATGTGTGCGACTGTCATTGATGAGCTGTATGGAGGAGAAATGTTTGCTTGATTGTAACCATTTCAAAATCTGCTAGATCTTTCAAACCGAACGCTGTGATCATGGTGCGGAATATGCTGGAGACACGGTTTAATTCTTATTCCGCCTGTTCCGCGGTTCGAAAGACTACAATCTAGAGGTGGGCATATCGATCTGAGTATTGATGGTATCGATACCAGCGTAATACTTTCAATACTTTTGTCGCAGTTTTTCTTTAATAAGTACAGTTAAGAGGGTGAATTTACTTACAGAGTTCACACTAGTGCAGACAGATTGGGCAAAAAACAACCAAGTGTGAGTAAAACCCGCCAAATCTGGCGAAATCGTCTGTCTGCGTAAAAAGCGCACCACCTCCTCACACCTTACTCCTCACCTCTCTGCATCATCGGAGAGTCGAGAGAATCATTAAAGAACCACATATTTGCACACAATGTCAGTTTTTTTAGTTGTTGTGTTTATACTTTTATTTATTACAGTGTTGCTTTTGTTTACTTTTGTCACAAGTCACAAAAAAATATATAAATACATATATACGTATGTATGTATTTGTACATATGAGTATATATGTGTGTGTACATATATATATGTGTGTATATGTGTGTACTTTTTTGTATATGTTTGCGGTGCTGTTACTTACAATTTTGCTTTTTTTTAAATTTTGCACCAGGTACTGTTTTCTTCTTATTTTAATGGTATTATGCCATTATTATGTTCTATATTCGATGTGTGTTCAGTACAGATTGCTGTAATTAGCTAGTAAACATTTGCCAAAAGCCTCAGTTCTGTGTTTTATAATATATAAAATTGACCAAAAAAAAGTGTATTTCTGAAATTATTCTATCATACATCACAGAAAGAAAAAGTATTGGTATCGATATCGGTGATACCACCCCGGTAATTACTTGGTATCGGATTGATGTACAAATTCCCCTTCTGCAGTTTTTTTCTAGATGTACATGTGTTGTTTTATACTTACATTTTTATCGGTGTTTCTTAATATCTTTTCATTTCCACAAAACAGCAAAAACAAAAGTTCTTGAACAAGTTCTTATACAGGAGAAATGAAAGGGAACATAAATCAGGAAACTTGTTTTTCTACGTCCTTATGTTTAATACTAGCAAGATTTATATATATATATATGTATTTATAAGAATTATTCACACAATCAAATAGCCTTTTTACTTTATTTTATTTTAATCATTAGAACTTTATACTTAAAAAAAATAATTTCACATGAATTAATGACATTTCCTTGAGAAATAAATCCAAATCTGATTTATACACATAAGTGTACACACATATTTGTATAAATTGTTGTATTTTTTATCTTAAGTCAAATAAAGAAAACATTCACTACATTAAAACCCTGGATATTCTGTTTGACTGCTCTGACACTTTTGATTGGCTATTAAATGTTCATTAAAGTCAAGTTGCAATGTTTTGATGTGTTTTTGTTATCAGCATCTACCATGAACAATTAAAATATATTCAGTGATTCAGTCTGTGTCTCAGTAGACCCGAGAAGTGTTTAGGACTAAATTACTAATTAGTGTCAGATTTCCACAGCAGATTAATTTACTTTTTCCCACACAGCACAGACCGTCTCTCTAATGAGGCCGGTCTAACTCCAGAGGAGGAAGGTAGAAGAGAAAGTACAGGTGGCACTTCTCTAATTATGTCCCCAGTGAATGACTACATTACCCAGGTACCCCGAGCCTGTGACAGGTGAGAGAGAGGACTGGAGATGAGCCATCAGCAGGAGGAATTATTCTCTTCTTAGAGCTTCCCCCTAATAGTTAAAGTTTTATTGCAACAAACTGAAACTGGTTGTAGGTTGGAGGCGTCTCTATGTTCTTGTTGTTCATTGTATTTTTTTAGTACTATTTTGATTTAATTTAATAATCCAAAATGTAAAAAAAAACATTTCTTTTAAATGGTAAAAATAGAATAGAATGTCATCAAACATTAAAATGTTTAAAAAATACAGAAAATATTTATTTTTTTATTTTAGTTTTAGCAAATAAGTAAATTGCATCAATTTAAAATATAGTTCTACTTTTGTTTTATTATTTTGAGCTATAAAATAACTTCCTATATTTAACTCCTTGACACCTGAATTTGTTTCCAGCTAAATAAATTGTTTATTTGTGTTTTGTTGATGTTATATTAAAGTAAATTTGGAGCCGAAATGGTTTGATGCATATTTGAAATAATTTTAAAAATGTTGGATTTTAGTGACTTGTGGCCTCCCAGTCTAATTAATGTTTAATTCAAAACACCTAGACCAGCTTTTTTGGGTATTTGAATAATAAATCAATTAGATGAAACGAAAAATATGGAAGAAAAAGATCCACAACTAAGAAAGAGAACTGTAGTCTGTAGAAAATGTTGAAAACCAGCTCATTTCATAGTTTGGAGGAGATATTAAAAGGAAGGTTGTTTCTTCTGGAGCTGCAACATCAGAGGGAAAACACCTGGAAAAGAGATCATTGTTTTTACTCAGTGGTCCACCCTTCTTTTTTTTTTTCCAAGTGTAAAGTTCCTATTTGAAGTTTAGGATGGCCAATATTTGGTGGAACACAAGCTTGGCAGCCCTACGTCCTCACAGCTTCTCCTTCAAAAAAAGAGAGTTTAGACACCACTACGGCTTCAAATGCTCCTAAAAAAATGGAGCAATAGGGAGGAGCTGTAGGGGAGGAGAGTGAATTCAGATTCTGCCTAATTTTATCTTTAAATAGGTATCGCATTTTTCTTGTAAAATGACTACGCTTTCTCATAATCTAAGACCTTCTCATAAAGTTTAAAACTTTTTTTCATTATTTTATGACATTCTTTCTCATAAAATATTGACTATTTTTCTCAAAACTTTACAGCTTTATTCTAAAGTTACATTTTGCTCAGTTTACCTTGTAAAATTTTGAATTTTTTTCTGTAATTTTTACTGTTTGTCTGAAGTTACAATTTTTTTCCTCATAATTTTACAACTTTATTCTTCTAAAGTTATGACTTTTTTCCCTCACAATTTTATGACTATTCATTTAAAGTTAAGACTTTTTTTCTCATAATTTGATAACTTTTGTTCTTGTGAAATTTTGACTTTTCTCATAATTCTTTGACTATTTTTCTGAAGTTATGACTTTTTCATAATTTTTAATATTTTTTTCTTATAAAATTTTAACTTTTTTCTCATAATTTAAAAATTTATTGTTCTAAAATTACAACTTTTTTCTCATAATTTTGACTTTTTTTGTAACATTTTGACTTTCTCATAATTTTTCTGTTATTTATATGAAGTCATGACTTTTTCTCATTATTACTTTTTAATTACAAAATTTCGATCTTTTTCTTTTTACTATTTATTAGAAGTTAAAACTTTTTTCTCATAATTTTATGACTTTTATTATAAAATTTTGACTTCTTTGTCCTAATTTTATAACTTTTTCTTTTTTCTCTGAAGTTAGTATATTTCTCATAATTGAATGACTATTCTTTGGAAGTTACTACTTTTTTCTCTTCATTTTGACTTTTTTTTGTGAAATTTTGACTTTTATCTAATAAATGTATGATTTTTTTTTTCTTTAAAAAATTGTCTTTTTTCTCATAATTTTACAAATCTATAAGTTACATTTTTTCCTCATATTTTTTTTTACTTTTTCTCAAGATCCATCCATCCATCCATCCATCTTCCTCCGCTTCATCCGGGACCGGGTCGCGGGGGCAGCAGTCTAAGCAAAGATGCCCAGACT
>NC_050531.1:6344752-6364537 GCF_002922805.2 Oryzias melastigma | reverse complement strand
GATGGAGTCGGGTCCCATCTGTTCCCCGTCCACAGGGGATGTAGAGCCAGCCACTCCGTCTCCTCCACCTCAACTCTCCTCCTCCTTAACACCCAGAGAGAGGATAATGAGAACGGAGAGAGGGTGCACATCATGGGGCACCAGGCGTGCCGGAGCGACCGCGAGTCGCTCACTCACCCGTCACATCGGCGCAGGGCCTCAGCTGGTTGAAAGTGACATGAGCTTAGCGGACATTCTTCAAATGTAGATCAGCTGTCTGACACAGATCCAAGCGATGCTCTTGACCGCTGCAGATGCTGCTTTTGATCAAATACTGTAGCAGAGGAGGTGTTTACCTGTGAATGTGACAAATGGACTGCTGGGAAAATAGGTTTATATGATGAATTAAACTTAGACTATTGATCCTGAGGGTTGGAACAACTTATTTTAGAAAAAAAATCTTGAAGGAATTGTGTCGCACTCTTTTTATTTATTAAATAAAGGAATTTATTGATGTTAAAACCTTATTATAAGACCAACACCAGAAAGGATTAATTTTAACCAGAGCATCTAAGAATAAAAAAAAAAAAGTATTTTGTTTAAATCACTCTTTCTGGCAAAGTCAAAAAGCCTTGATGGAGTACATACATTTTTAGTGAAACGGGTCGGTGCCGACCCTGATGCAAGACTAAGGAAGCAGTGATTGGTCCGAATTGGTCTGAGTCGTCGTTTCTATGGTAACCACTCTCACTAATCGGGAGTGAGCTTGTTGTATGTCCACGCCCCTGCCAAAAGGAACCACCAACTTTTACTTTTATTGAGGCATCTGATTGGATTTTGGCTTCTTGGAGTAGGCGGGTACTTCCTGTTTGGATCCTGAGGGAGGAGGGGGCCACTCAGTCCAGCTTTCATATAGAGTCAATAGAAAAAGCCATTTAAAAAGGGCTGGTTTTTGATGTAGAAGATGAGTTGAAAAATTGAAAGGGCAAGGGGGGCGGGGTTGCCCTGCACCAATGGTTTCACTCACAGCTCAGAGGCGAATTTAGGATGAACTACTGCCGCTCTGCAGAAACTATGTCCATTTTTTTTTTCTTTATTTTTGGCTAAAAACTGCTTAATTGCAATCAAAAGATCACTGGGAACGCTTTTCAGATGGATCAAAAAGAATCGGTGTGGGATTTTAAGGATGGATAAAACCGTCTAGAGCTGAGTTAAGTAAATTTTTGCTTGAACGGAACTCTAAAGAGATTTATAAATATAAAAGACAGCATAAACCCCCCACACACACATTAAAACAGACAGAACCCCCTAAAAGTAAAAAAAAAAAGTCAAAATCAACTAAAAGGTTTTTTTCTTTTAAGAGTAGTTTGATACTTTATTAATAATAAAAAAATAGGGAAGACAGACTTTTTGAAAATTTTTGAGTGTAAATTTTAAAAAAATATGACAAAAACTAAGAAAAACGAAAATTTAAACTGTTCAATTTCAGTATCCATTTCTTTGGAGTGATATCATTTCATTTCTTCTTTTTGCTGCAACTTTTCTATGGTCGATAAACGGACCACGTCTGCCCTCAAAAGTGTCTGTGAGGAGAATTTCTGATCATAAACTGTGAAAAAAAGGCTGCTGTGATTTGTGGTTGCCCCCAAAGTGACGTCTTCCTCTGACCCTCTTGCTCCTCCTGGCCCAGTGGAGATCCCAAATATGTAAATTCCTCCCTTGAACCGAGCATTTAGTCATTTGATTCGGTTGAGAACGCTCTCTGACAGCTGACCCCGTCTGCCTGTCCGCCGTGATCCAGTCAGAGGCTTAAACTTTGGCGGCCTGACAGCGTGACCAAATGCTCTGGTAACCATTCATGATGTGGGAGGTTAGCCGCGGCTTTGCTCTCTCTGCTAAACCGACACCGAGACGCGGTCAAGGACACACCCACGGAGCGGAAAAGTCCCGCCGCCTGGAAATGAGAAACAGAATCAGATCCGCATGTGTGAAAATAAAATCTCCTTCAGTTGAATTTCCGCTGAATGCTCTCATTCTTTCCGCTAAAATGAGTCTCACAGCACACAAAAAGTCCAGCATTTATTTTACATTTGCTTTTTCGTATTTGTTGTGAGAGTAGCAGTAATCAGTGTGTTCTTCAACAGATGGGAAAAACTGCAAATAAGGTGTCATGTGAGGAATCTGGGTCTTTTTTTGGTTGAAATATTCATTTCGACAGAAGATAGATAAGAGGTCAACATGACAAAAGAGTTTGAAAACATATTGATATTAATCTAGTCTGGAGAAAACCTGTAAGTGTAAATAGAAGTAACTCAAATAAGCTTTAATATACAGTCGTTGCTGAGCATCGACTGTATATTAAACTTGTAGGTGTCAAACTTCAGTCACTTTGTGGCTTCATTTGTTGATCATATTTCAACAGAAGATGCAAATATCAGCTGAGAAGGTCACGAGCGCTGCAGCTTTCTTTAAATATTTATAGTGTCTTCTTGAAATGGTGGAAAATGAAAACGCATGAGAAATGAAAATGAGAAAATAAAATAAATGGAAACGTAAAAAAAATAGACTGGGGGATCAATTATTAAGCAAATCAGATCATTCATTCATTTATACTGCTGTTTATGATGTTTTCTGGTATATAACAACTTTTAAGCATTAATTAAGCATTAGTTGAGCATGAGTTAACACTTAATCATTTATAAAGCCTCACTCCTACTTTATTAACCATTAGCTAATAGCTTATGTGTTTGTTGTTTGATTTTCTCACACAAACAAAATATATTTTATTTTAGATCACGTGTGTCAAAGTCAAGGCCCGGGGGCCGGATCTGTAATTATTTTAATCATTTTATTTTATTGTTATTAATGGCTCTATGTTGTCTTGCGCTCATTTCAGACTTGTACAAATTTAACAAAATATATTTTTAGTGAGAGTAAAATATTGAAAGTTATTTAAGGTTTAAGTTGATTTATTCTGGAATAATATTCCTGCCTTTTTTTTATTCATCATTATGTTAAAAAGTTAGGGTTCTAAAATTTTAAAAATTCTGCTAAATTTTTGGAGTATTTTGGCAGTTACTAAGATTTTTTAGGCTATTTTTGGAGTTTAGCTAATATTTTAGCTACATGCTAGCTGTTTTAGCTAATTTGGGCTTTTTAAAAAGTTTTTTTGGCTGTTTTGGAGTTAGTCTAATATTTACACTCTAGTTGTTTTGGCTAATTTAGGCTTTCTTTCAGTTTTTAAGGCTATTTTGATGTTTAACTATTTTTTTCAGCTACATGCCAGCCGTTTTGGCAAGTTTTTTGTTTGTTTTTTAAGGCCAAGTTAGCATTTTGCTAATATTTTAGCTGGCGATCAGTTTAAGCGGTTTTAGCTATCAATTTCAGCATCTTTAGCGGCCAAATTCAGCTTACAGCGTTAACACTAGCATTATCGCAGGTAATGCTTTATATCTAGTTCATAATTATGTTAAAACTTTATGGTTTTAAAGTTTTTAAAAATGTAGTTTTAGAGCGTTCAATAAATGTCTATCGTGTTTGGCTCATGACCTAAGGTGAGTTTTGGATTTTGGCCCCTTGTACGATTAAGTTTGACTGGTTTAGATCCTAATTATCACTCATGTTGAGTAAATTGTATTTCTATATATTTTTCTGACTTTAGCAGCAATGCAAATTTGTTCTCTTTAAAGGACATTTCTAAACCTGAAAATCAACCACTGCATTTAATCTTTTTGGGATCTACAGAGGACATTTGGGACTTTTCAGTGACAACAAATGTGAAGGGGTGGGATTCTGGGAATTGTAGTTTTTAGTTGATTTATAGTCATTTCACTGGACACTGGTAGTCAGGAGGATTTAAGCATAAATGTGATAAGTGTGGCAATATTTTTCTATTTTTGCAGACACATTTTAAACATGCGATGGATCACGCATCTAACATCAAATGAGTTTTTCTGCAAGTCGGAGAGACGCTCAGGGTCAGTTTTCTTTTCTAGGTGGTTCCACGCCTCCATCTGCATGCATTCCTTCACCTCCGTACGAATTTTAAAGGATGTAAACAAGCCTGGAGGTCACAGAAGAAGCAGTTACAAGGGAGAGACGGAGGAGTAAAAACTCTGAGTCACTCTCCACCTCCACTCCACCCGCGTCCCGCTGCTTCTTCCTACCTGACGGAGACACCTGACTGTTTGATGTCGCCGACAGCAGTGACAAGAACACCACACCCCGCAGTCCTGATCTGGTCTAATCACGACTCAGCACAGCGCTCTCCCGCCAAACCGCATCCCGTCACCCGCAGAGGGAGAGTTCAGAACAGGTAACATCACAGCTAACTCATAATCAGTTTTACCGTCCCAAACAAGCACAGCAGAGGCATCGAGACACATGTTTGTTGATGGGATTCCCTGTGTCTGCCACGGTTTTAAATAACTCTTTCTACCTTAAAAGTTAGGGAGCGGGAAGATTACACACTAGAAGTAGGAGGTCAAAGTTGAGTTAACCATCCAGAAAACTCCCAAACTGCTGGAAAAGCTCTGTCGCTGCAGAACCCTGTTTCTCATCTTTAATGGATAAAAAAAGTTAAATTGACGTTTGGTGAAGAAATGAGAGAAGGACTGAAGGAGTTTGTCTAAAAATAGAAAAAGTGATGTACAAAATGTTTGAAAATGTGCATATTAAAATGACAATTAACCGACACGTGGATCTATGCATTCTTTGTTTTTCAAATTAAATCACAATTAAGAATCAAAAGTTTACTTTATGTATTGATATTTACCACTTTTGTTTGTATTGATTTGATTGATTAACATAAAACATCTTCAAATCCAACATTTTTTAGGAAGATTTAATAGATTTTAAGGTTCAAATGATCTTTTTTTTTAATTTAATTTTATTAAAAAAAACATTTACGATAAAACATAAAAGCAGCCTTTTGGTATTTTACCACAACTGGATAAAAACAATATTATACGATGTAGTATTAGGTAATATGACAAGATTAAAAGTTGAAACATACGACTTAAAGTAAAAAATTTACGACTTTAAGACAGGAACATTTAGGAGAAAAAAACTAATTTAGACACTAATTTTTTAGATCATGAATATGACTTTTTCTTGTAAATTTATGAGGTTTGAATTATTATTTTTTTTCAAACTGACTCTAATACTTCTTTGTAATAGTACGCATATTTTAAATAAGGTTTTTTCTAGCAAAAAAAAAAAAAAAAAATGAGCATTCCCAGATTAAAAAATTAAGCATTATTCATTTTAGATTACAGTAAAATAAGAAAATAAATCCGAATTTCAGGAAATTAAAAATGTGAAGCCCAAATAAGGAAAAAAAAATCAGTTTCTCAACCTATAGAGTCATTTAAAATATATAACACAATCCTTTGTAAGTCAGACCTTTGTTAAAAATCATTCTCATAATATCACTTTTCCATTTAAGTTGTTTCTCTTGTAGCCAAACATTTCTTATCAAAGACACGCTCCTTGAAGCACTTCATTCAGGGGTACAAACCCATGTCTCCACTTCCTGATCTTTTGTCACCTCATTATCTGTTATTCTGCTGTCCTACCACTCTAAACGTTCTTCTAATCAGGAATAATGGCAGAAGAGTCGCTCCGATCAAGCAGGGAGTTTAGGAATAACTGAATTTAATAGACGTCTTCGTTCCTTTTGTCCTTTACAACAAAAGAAGTCGTGATGTCTGCTCGCACTAATATTAGGATTCACATTGAAAGAAAACACTTGAGTGTTAGGAAAGTTAAGAACAAAAAAAAGAAACATCAGCAGCTCAAACATCATAAGATGAGAGTTCAGTGAGTTGCTCGCCTTTAAAAATAGAATGAAAACTTTAACAGCAAAAACCTGTATAAAAAAGTAAAGTGTTAGTGAAAAGGAGGTTTTTGTGACTTAAAAAACGTTTGTTTGGTGATTGAATGACAGCAGGAAAGCTCAAAAGTTATATTTTTTCTTTAGATCTGAGAGAGAAGATTCTTAGTTCATGGAATAGAAAGAAAAACATAAAAAGTATTTATTGTACGTTTCCGTATGTTATTTGGGACATAAAAAGTCAGTCACACTTTTAGGAATTTCAGCAATCTTGGTAAGAAAATGTTCAACTTGTTCAGCTTTTTTACTGATATATTAATATTTATAAACTTAATAGTTTTTGAAATATATAAGCAAAAATATGCTCCATTGGAAATGAATAAGAAATTGCTCAAACCCTTAAAAAACTTTTTGTACTTTGAAAATTCTGCATTCCAATTCTAAAATGTTCAGCAACTAGTAGATTTTTTAGGGTAATTTATCATTTAGTTTTTTATTTTTACAGCTGTTTTGGCTAATTTTGTCATTTTTCCAGTTTTTTAAGCTAATTTGGAGTTAAGCTACTATGCTAGGATTATCTTAGCTGTTTTGGCAAAAATGGCAAATTTTCCAGTTCTTTTGGCAAATTCGGATTTTAGCTAATATGCTAGCATTATGCTAGTTGTTTTGGCAAAAATAGAACATTTTCTAAGTTCTTTAGGTATTTTTTGAGCTTAGCCAATATGCTAGCATCAAGTTAGCTGTTTTGGAAAAAATAGACATTTCCAAGTTATTAAGGCAAATTTAGAGTTTAGCTAATATGCTAGCATTAAGCTAGCTAGCTGTTTTTGCAAAATTAGACATTTTTCAAGTCTTTTGGCTAAATTGGCCTTTAGCTAAAATTTTATCACTGATAATCCTATACATCTAGCTTATGTTAATTTATTTTAAAAAATCCAAACAAATATTCTCTCTTTCTTTGGGACAATTTGTGCAAAAGTTACTCCATACATATTTTTGGAGCACAAAAAAATACATTTTACAGAAAATAATTCCAGCTCTACAGGGTTTCATACAAAAAAATCAATTTTTAAAATCAAATACAATGTTGTGACAATTTGATTTGATCAAATCCATAAACAAATCTACTGTTTAATGAATGCGGTGTGCGCTTTACTGCTTTTAACCAGCCGAACTGTGTTGCAGGATCATTTCAGCAGCTCTCTTCATGCCACAAAGCTGTCTGTCAAAAATCTATTAATCCATGAGAGGTTATTGGCCTGTCAGTTCATGGCATTTAATAAAGCTGAAGGGGTTTAGATAAGACCTCCGTTTAATTGGCACTAAGTAAGTGATAAAGCCATCTTTATTTATGTGCTCCTTTTCTTTTGTCTTGAAGGATTTGTGCATTAGGGACGCATCCTCCTGCTGGAGTTTTGCTTTAATAGGAGGATAAAATGACCCCTACAATGGGATCCCGACAGTGGCACTGGTCTTTCCTCACATGTTCCGTTTCTGTCATGTTGGTATTCTGAGCTGACATGTTCTCTTTCTGTCAAAGCGCCGTATTGGAGCCCCCCCTGCAGATGTAGTCAAATGTCAGCCCGACCGCCCCGCAGAGGGATCCCCGTGTCGGGCTACACCTCTGGACAGTGGTGTCATTCTGCTGTCGCTTCCCGCCGTGAAGTCAACGGGAAACTTTAGTGGGAAGGAAAAGTTTACCGTTATGAAGGAAACACTTTATCGGGTGATCTGAGGGTGAAAAATGAGCAACATCAAGGTAGTAGAGAGCTTGGTGAACCCGTTCATGTTCTACAGTCATGTTCCGGACCACAGGTTGTACACATCGACCCCATGGCTTCCGGAGGAGTGGTTTGTCCCTCTCTCTTCGTTTGTGGCTGTCCTCAGAGTCCTTGTAAGATGCATGCTTTTGTCATAAGTGATATGTTTTTATACTTCCAAATTTAAACTTTTGTCATCTGGACGACGACAAATGGACAACGGTACTATCCATGATGTGTTGCAACCTGGCAGGGCCAGCCCTTGGTATAGGGAACCTAGGCGGCCGCCCAGGCACCATCTGGTGGAGGGGGTGCCACATTACAATTTTTATATATAATAATTTTTTTGAGTTTGACTCACCGCTCAATTCATGTAAACACATAAAAAAGTAATAACTAGAAAACGTAAATAAAATAACTGCAGAGCAGCGCCCCTCCCTTCCTGTAGGTTCTGTCTATGCTACCGCTGTTAGTTCTTTAGAAAAGATGAAAAAAAGGGGGGAAACACAGCTTAAAGCAGAGGTCTGTCTGTTTTACTTATATAAAATTGCATGAAAATTCACTACCCCCTCCATTTTGGTTCTAAAAAGATTAATTTAACTGGTGATTTTGTGTATTTTTCTTTTCTTTTCAACACAGTTAAAAGTTGAAATTTCCTCTTGTATATAGGGTGATCGGTGGCGCCCTCAGTTAATGTGTTTGCTTTCAACCGAAGAGTTTCCCAGTCTGAGCCCAACCAGAATGTCAGAATCTAAAACCCTGCAGGGGGCGACACATTCATTTTTCGCCTTCCTCAGCATGCAGCCCAGAATCAATTTAATTTACTGGAGCCTCAATGAATTCAATTCAATTTTTTCAATTCTTTAGATTCACTCAGTTCAATTCAGTTCAGTTCAATCAGCATTTATATCGCTTTCTTTCGCCGCTGGAGTCCAGACTCAGTGGCGCCTTGTCATGTTACCATAACAACGCACCGGACCACTGTCCCAATAATTGTGAAAAAGGGATCTAAACAGGAAAAAAAAGATCAAAGTACTCAAACTGATTGAATTTTTATTTCTTCTGTAAATTACTATGGTATGAGTGGGATGATGCCAGACCAAGTGTGTTAAATCATGCCATGGAAGTGCAATCAATTTACGTCAATAAATGTTAACGCATAAATTCTGTTTACTCGCATGCATTAAAGTTGTAATTTTCAGAGCACATATATATATATATATATATATATATATATATATATATATATAAATAGATATTTAAAATTTGTCAAATGGATTATCAAACGGAAATCTCCAACAATTGTTCTGCTTCTCCTGGAGGAAGTTTCAGTTTGGCCACTAGGTGGCGATTGCACTATAGCACTACACCTTATTCCAGAAGAAGAAGAAAGAATGAACGAAGCACAATGTTTTAGACCACAAATCGTTACTTTGAAAAAAACAGTTTGGAAAATTCATGCCTTTGAGTTTATAAAGATGTTCATTTAGTCAGCAATGTATGATTAGCTCGACGATAGTTAGCATTCCTATGTGAAATCCCATTTCATGTTATCATCAAGCTAGCGGACTTTAGCATGCGTTAGAACGATCTCTACTTTTATGGATCGATTATTAATCTATTATGCTTAGATCGATTGATTTTTATCAACCCAGCACTACTACCGATGTCCAAAGGGCACTGATGTTTCACGTGCACGCTTTCTGAATACAGTATTCGGCTGTACTTCCATCTTGCTAATGATTCATAGTGTGCATTCAGGGAACCATTCAAAAGCATCCTCTGTACATCAGTAGTTTGTGCAACTTTTACTAGCATACAAATACTTCATGATATACTTAACTCATGCTCACCAATCGTGTATTGAATTTATGATCCTCCAGAGAGACACACCTGTGCTCCCTAAGGATGCTCTACTCTACAACCCTTCAACCCAAAAACCCTCAGCACCTGTATAAGCCCATGTGACTAAGGCCTTAACAGTTATAAATCTGAAAAATCTGACTTTCAGAAAAGTGTTTGTGTTCACACAGGATTTGTTTCCATTTTATGCATTTACTTTTGTACTGCCTTGTTTTGATTTGATGCTGCACAAACAACACCCACACATTCCCCCAGAGGGACCGATGTCCACAAAGAGCCCTCATTCTTATTTCCTGTTATCTCATCAGCTTCCAGGAAGTTCCCTTCTAAGTGTTTATGTCGTTCCGAGTCGAAACAATAAGTCTTTTAGAAAAACAACACATTGATCTCCTCTATTTTTCCCTCACATCTGCTGCCTTTTTTATTTATTTATTAGGATACCCGCAGCGTTCTGATTGAGCGGTTCTCAGACCAGCCGTGACAGGTTAAGTAGGGCACGAGACGCTGTTCACTGCAGGCCCCAGCCCACCACTAAATCACATTACCACACCGGAGGAGAGCTCTTCAAAGGCTCATAAGTCGTGTAGTCAGAAGAGTTTTAGCGTTAGCGAGGATGATCGGCCGTTTGCAAATCGGTTCGGAGCAGAACTTGCGCTTCATTCTCCATATTGACTCTCTGAATGCCACATTTTGTAATTTATGATAATTTAGCACATTATGAAATCCCACGCAGGTCTTTGGTGTTTCCTCCTGGGTGATTTTTCTTTCATTTTATGCAGAAGGCTGATGCCCTGCTCTGACATCAGTGAGTAAAACACATTTCAGCAGACTGAAAAAAATTCTTTATTTGTTGTCTGACTACTGTCTGAAAAAGGAAAAGGGAAATAATTACAAGCACTGTGTAGATATTCCTGTGAAATTAGGCATAGGATCACTGCAAAAACACAATTTTTTATTTAATTTAATGAAGTTGATAAAAGACAGAAATTAAAGGGACCAAACAGGCGAAAAATTGTTTATCCATCCCTTTTACATTTTTTGGATAAGCAACAAATTTTAGAGTAAAATACTGAACAAAATAATCAAGGGAACACAAAAAAACATATCCTATAGTTAAACAAATGAAGTATTCCGTACATAGATGTATTTCAAGCAATCAAAGTATTTTAATCTTCACTTTAAAAGTGAGAATTACTTGAGTAAAAAACAATCTCCCTCTAAACCAAAGTCTTCTATGAGTAAGAAAAGTAATTTTGGAGAAAATCAAAGGTTTTTCTATTCAAAGGTGAGCATGAACATTTTCACAAAAGCTCCCAGGAATGTCTAGACAAAAACAAAGCAATCAGCACTTACGAAAAAAACAGACTTCCTGGAAACTCTTACGCAGTAAAGAAGCTTTGCAAAAAAAGCAATAATAGTCACGTCCTCACTGCAGTATCAATGGTTTCAAAGAGAAGCTAAATGTGAAGCCCGCAAACTCCCTTTCACAGTCAGAAAATGAAACACAAAAGAAAAAAGTACCAACAGTTCCTACATTTTGCAGCATCATATTTGCCGTGAAATCCTTCTGTTCTATGCAGGAAAAACAGACTGGACAGACATTGGCATCTGTGGATGCAGAGTGCAGTTTAAATACCTTTTTCCAACTAAACTTGACATATTTTAGGGAAAAACTGTCTCTAAAAAAGCTCCATCAACTTTTCTTGAATTTGCAGCACATTTACGAAAGTAAAACGCTGATAACTGCAGATTGTCTGTGCTTCCAAATCTGCTGAAATTAAGTCATGGTAGTCACATAAATGTCATCCGTGGAGCTAAAACCTTGCTGCTAAAGGGTTAAATTGGGTCTAGACTCGACCAATTACCTGTACGTAGATGAAAAAGATTTAAGGTAAAATTAATTTTCTTTTAAACTAGAGTTTATTGAAAGTAAAGATGCCTATCTGTGTTTTAGTTTGAGTTTTTTCAGTTGTGTTCTTAAAAAAAGTTCAACATTTTTTTGTAGTTAAATTGAGTCATTGGGGGAAAAAGTCACTCTTTGTTGGAATAATTACAAAGTCTTTACGTTGCACTAGAACACATTATGAAATAATAATTAGGGTGTAAGAGGTTCATGAGTATCACCATCACATTCATATTGAAGCTAGTAGTAGCAGGATGTTAAAAAAGGTTCTTCCGCGCAGAAAGAAACATACATTTTTCTTCTAAGTCCCACTCGAATCATCTTTTAATCTATTTTCAAAGTGTTCCCATTGTTTTAACATTATAATTATGCCATTTTTAGACCAAATTTTTTAGAAAACTGTTGTTTTCTTGGACATAATTTCTGCAGAGCGGCTGGAGTTTATCAGAAATTGAAGTTTCTTTGCTCTTTTTTTATACTTTTATATTATGTTACATGAAGATTTTTTAAATGCTTTCATAGTTTATTACACTTTGATACCTAATTAACAAATTGATGAATCCATTGTTATAGTAACTCACATGGAGCTCCAGACCAGTCAAAACCAGTCAAGAAAACCTTCCACGAACTAATTAGTACTTTTCCACTTAAAAACAAAGCCATAAATTACTTTGTCCTCTTAATGGAAAAATGGCACAAGAATGTGTTACAATTTTCATTGAAATAGGTCTTTAATTTCCTAGTCAAATCGACTAAAATAAACCCCTAAATCTGTCTTAATTCCATTTAGACACTCAAGTCCAACCACTTCTGTTCTTTGATCCTTTAACAGACTCAGATTTTAGTGGTTCTATGACATCACAGCCTCCTACTTTTAACCCTGCCTTGTCAACGTTGTCATATTTTCTATTATATTCTCTAAATCCTTATTCCTCACTGCTGTCTGAAGCAATGCTGGACCGAACTGCTGATGTAATCCAACCAAATTTATGGTATGTTTTGGAAAACAAGCACCTTAATGTGAAAAGAAGCCCCTCTTTAATTGCTTTTACAGCCGTTCCATTATATCATAATTATACCTGCATGAAATAAGTACAAGAATTGTAGGCATGGGTGTGTACTGTTTGGTGTGAGAACAGTGAGTGCTCCCAAAGGGGCCACCCGCCACTGTCGAAACATAATAAATCACCTACCGACTACTACACCTACTGAATCACCACATCAAAGGAGATATAATAAGCTCTCTGAAATGATGGCAACCAATTAGTCCTTGATGGAGCTTCGGTTCTGAAAGCGGGCGCTGAATACAGGATGAAAACCAGCAGTCTGCTGCTGCTCCTTTTCAAAATAAGACAAGGAACTTACAGACTGAAAATGTCTAATAATCTCTTTGGTGTTCAGCCGAGGGCGACCGCGATGCTCTTGTGGTTCAGCTTCCCTGACACAGACACATGAAAAAAATAAATAAATAAACTTAATTATAAGCTATTAAAAGTGATCTGAAGAGTCATGCGGTAAATTCAGCTCCTGCTTATTTATGAAAGCCTGGCTCAGTGCCATCTCCTGCCTGACTCGACTAATTATTTCAGTAAACTATTTAGAATCAACCAAGTCTTTCATTAATTTGCCTTTGATTGTTCTGGATTCCACAGGAGAGACTGTAAATAACTTTTTGCATTTTTTAGAATTGGGACTGTAAATATGTTGCCTCGGGTCGCTGCCTTTCTAGTATGAAATGCATATGGAGTAAGATGACTGTCAATAAGAAATGTATGCATAAAGACAAGGTTTTGCCCCAAAAAAAGATTATATTTAGTTTTACATTTAACATGTCTGATTTTTTTTTTCTTTATCTTGAAATTTTTGCTGTTAACTGTCAAAAATACGTCACCGGGTCATAGAAACATAGAGTCACGAATCATCAATTGTTCAAATTGTATTGAGGTTAATTGATTAAACTACTCTAAAATTGAATTTTTTTAATTGATCCCCTGGCAGGGAAACTGTCCCAAACGAGCAGCAGGTTCATTAGCTCAGACAGGATGACATCAGTCATTGGTAAAAGTCCATAAAGCTAAATCAGGGTCCAGCAGGGAGTGGTCAAACACGACCATGGGAGCATCAGAGATCAGATAGACTGGGTCAGAGTTGTAGAACGGTCAGGTAAACAGAAGATCAGGACCAGATGCAAGTGCTCGGTAATGCACAAACAATACTTCGCACTGAGTGAGGTTCTGTGCAGTGCTTAAGAGTCATGTGGGCGATTGGCAAATGAAAGTCAGATGTGTCGCACTCAGGAACTGCGCACTGGGGTTGCTGGGAGATGTAGTACAGTCAGTAGTCTGGAGACGCCTCCTCTCTTGTTACCATAAGTGAAAACGGGATAAACGGATAATAATACAGGCGATCTCTGATATTTTTTCGTTGCCAGGCGATGCACCAGCGGATAGTCCAAAAAGGAGTAGCAGACACATCTCTCCACTCATTGGTTGTAAAAAAAAATTTTAAAAAAAGTCCACGTCTGTCAAAATTAGTTGATAAAAAGTATAACAACACAAAAAAGCTAAGCTAGCTTGGAGTTGAAGTATGCTAACTGGCAGCCGACCATTGCAGCAGTAAAATAAGAATATTTTTGTTCTTTCTTTTTATTCTTTTAATCGTTGGCTACAGATAAAGTTCTGCTTAGAATCTCTTGTTTTTGTTTGTTAACCTGTTTCCAGCTACTGTTGAGCGAAGGCGTGGTCCACCTGGACAGATTCAGGTTCCTGATGAGAGCATGCTCTAACTGTCCTGGGAATGAACTGGCCAGTGGGCAGCTGACAAAAGGCTGGTGGCAGGGAAGCAGATATCCCCTCTGCCATCAGCTCGGGCGTTTTTTTTCTTATTTTGTTTTATAATTCTCATATTATCGTCTCTTTTAAAAAAAATAAGGACTTTTAACACCTAATAAGAGACATGCCTGCTGCTCTTTTTCGCCCACCACTTTGGCAGCAAAGAATGCTGCAGGAAATCACTGTTATTATCTTTTTTTCTTTTTTTTTTGTAATAGAGCTATGGTAACAAGATAATTTCCCTGCCAGGGGATCAATAACATTCTATCATAGTTTAATAAAAAAGCCTCATTATGCAGTTGTGTCGATGTTATGGGACCCCGTGACATATTTTTGATGGTAGCTTAATAGGGGAAATTCTGTATTCAAAACAAAGAAAAGTTGCAGTATAAATATAAATATTGTATTTGTATTATTTTATAAAGCTGTTCTCAAATAAGTCATTTGCACTCAATTTTGTTATTACATTTCTTTTTGACATTATTCTGACCCCATAATTCTGAAGAATAACAAAAAAGTTATTTCACAACCTATCAAAAATTTAAATAAAATTATCAGTTAATACTGACATGTCTTTATATAGAATAGTAATATACACTTTAAGGTAACTAATCAACAAAGCTCCAGTTAAGAACCAAAATGCAGAGTATATTAAATGACCCACATGTGGAACTAAAACCATTAAATAAAAAATGGGTTTGTCAATTTTTCAATTTACTAATAAGTAATGTCAGTAACCATGATAAATAAAAACACTGACGAAGGTCAAACAAAAAAGCAACCCTTTTATTAGGAGCAGTGACTCATTCCTGTAAATGTTTATGCTTCTTACAGAAGCATCAATTCTCCTTTGGTCTCTGTATCGTCTTTCCGTGGAAATGTACTGTATGACGTTTACAGCAGAACTCCCCTTTGGTACCACCATGATGACGCAAGTACATCTGTGTCAGCTTTAGTGTGTGAGGATTTTCCATTACCTTTTTGTTTTTTGTTGTTGTTGTTGTTGTTGTTGGGAAGCTCATAGATGCTGTGTACATCCCTCTGCCCTCTCTTGTGTTTTTCACACTTGGCCCTGCTATTACAGCTCCGTCCCTCCTTTCTGGAGTGGAGCTCCAGAGCCCCGGAGAGCAGATGCTGAAGTGACGGCATGTCATCGCTGTCCCATGTCTGTGACTCATTGAGGCCCGTGTGGCCCAGCCTGTCACCGGCCTGTCGCTCTTCCTTCCTGGGCCGTGCAGGATGTCTCATCGACTCATTTTAGTGAACACCCAACAACAACAAAAAAATAAACTTTTCTTTTTGAAACTTTCTAAACCTCCTTTATATCCAGCTGAATTTCTAACATTCTATTTTCACAAAAGTCAAACTGTGTCTGACAGGAGGATTTGCCTAAACTGCACATGACTATTTATTAATTTGCAAATTAGGAAGGAGAATATTCCAGAAACAGGAACTAAATACATGGAAGCATTATGTGCTCTGGCAGATGTCTGGTCGCACTGATCCTTATTAAGGCCACTGTGATGAATAATGCCAGTAAAATATTCAAATGTTGCATCTGTGTGTCAGTAAAGTGAGTGTTACGGAGGATGCATTTCCGTGTGATTTAATCATAGACAAAATATGTTGTGAGGCCGCTGCAGGGCACAAGAAATTGAATCATTTCTGTGAAAGTGCCAGACAAAGGAATTCTGTTTGTGAAAAAGGATTTTCAATAAAGTCAGTTTACTACTGTACATCAAAACGATGTAATATATACTGCTATAAAAATGAAGGGACACCTAAACAACTCAGTGTTACTCCAAGTCAATTCTGTCCAACTAGGAAGCAACACTAACTGACCATCAATTACACATGTTGTTGTGGTAGTGGAATAGACAATCAGTACAGACACATCTTCTCCATCCTTTTGATTTCTGGCTCATGTTTTGGTGACTTTTGAATGCCAACAGTGTTGTTGTTCCATGAGACGGCATCTACAACCCACACAAGTGATCCAGGTAGTGCAAGTCATCCAGAACGCCACATGAATGTGAGCTGGATCAACAAGGTTTCTGTAACCAGAGCATGGAGGCGCTACCAGGAGACAAGTCCGTGCATCCGGAGATGTGAAAGTTAAAGTCCCATTACTTGTCACATGACTAGGTCTGTAAAATTTGCTCTCCACACTTGACCCATCCCCTGGGGGAGCAGTGAGCTGCAGACACAGCCGCGCTCAGGAACCATTTGGTGGTTTAACCCCCTAATCCAACCCTTTAGTGCTGAGTGTCAAGCAGGGAGGCACTGGGTATGACTCGGCTGGGATTTGAACTCACGACCTTGCAGTCTTAGGGTGGACACTCTACCACAAGGCCACTGAGCTGGTAAAAGCCACCGAGCTCCCCTCGAACAACATGGCATCAGGACCATTACCTCCTCCATTGTGCATGGAGAAACCTTTGTGCAACATGACCTCCGGTACAGTAAAGCTCAGTGAAATTGTGTGTGGATTCTCCTGAGAGGTGTGGACTTCAAGCAAGCTCACTCAAAATTGGTGACCATGGTTGCCATGAGAACATTGAGTTATGGTGCATTCACATGGGACGTGGCAGTCGCGGCAGACGTGTCTAGTTTCAATGTTGAGTCAATGTAAAGACACGGTCTGGGTGTCGGGCCCGACAAGCACGTCAACCAATCAGGGGCTTAGCTTTGGCCATGTGACGTTTTGAGTAACTAGATCAAAGGGTAGAACCAGAGATTCAACATGGCGGCGCGATGCGGGAATTTTCGCCCTGAGCGTTCCGTTTTCTTAACCCACTGGGGCAGACTCGAACCAATCACTGCCGTCTGGCTCCAACATGGCAACGTCCGTGCCACAGAAAAATGGGGACTTATTTCACTTAATTTCGCTGGAGCCCAAAATAAGCCATTTTGTATGGGTAATGTCACAATCGCTCTGTCCAGTCATTATACAGTCACTGGTTGTGCTTGTGGCGTGGAGGAAAAACACATTTCTTCACATGGGTGTGCTCAGATATAGAGAATTTTACATTTTATTGTGAGTATCGAGTTTTTGCACAACTTTTTAAAGTTATATGTATTTTTAGAGCGCTGAAAGCTTGGATAACCGGTGACTATTGATGACATAATCAAGTGGCAGTAACATCTGAATTTGAAGACACTGTTTTTGTACCTCCTTATACATGTAGGGATATGGAGAAGCCATTGGGAACTCGGCCTTAACTGATTCTGATCAGTGGTTCAATTTTAGCAAATTTGGAGGAAAAGTTTTGCTTTACTTTCCTTCCTTCCATCATTGACTCTGCACTTCAAACTGCAACAATTATCTATCAGGATCAACAGGAAACCATTGTGCTTTCTTACACAAAATCACTCCACTGACACTTGAATCAGTAGAAAAACTTGAGAATTAGAAAATAAATGAATACACAGCTGTGGTGGTAAAAACACAAAAGTCTTTAAAATGGCAAATAATATGAACTATTATTTTTATAAGTACCCCAAGGATCCAGAGTTGATTAAAAAATGTTGTAGTATTTAACAAATAAATAAATTTGGTCTGCTACATAGAGGTAATATGTCCCTGGTTGTTTTTCTATCTGCAGAGATGAATCAATTAAGACAAATAGCAACAAAATAAGCAAATATTTATAAGCTTTGTGTGAAGAAGATTTTTTACACAATAGATTGTTGGAAAAAATCAAATAAATGAGTCATAATTTGTCAAAACAAAGGCAGGAAATAAACAAGATTTCCTGTTAAGATCAAATATTGGAATAAAATAAGCATTTGGGCAAAAACTTGCAAAATATGACTGTATTTTGAATTCTAGCATCTTAAACTGCTAATGTTTTAATAGATTGGAAACGACAAATAAAAACAATTTAGCTTTTTTTTGTTAAGCAATAGATCTAATGGTTATTAACACAAAGTAATTTTCCAAAAACATCATCAGCATACATGGTATATAAAGTTTCAATAAAGAAAAAAAAAAAATTCATGTTTTTGAGGGATTGAAGGAAATTAAGAATAATTTTAGAGGCTCATGAAAGGTTTTATAATCTCTGAATATTTGATAGCCCAATTTAATAAAGAAATATTTATAAATATTATATTTTATTTCTGACAGCTGTGTCACACTGCCACTACATACATTTTGCATAGATGAAAATTGTTTATACACAGATATACGTGGAAAAAGTAAGTAAAGTTGTGGTCTTTTGCGCTAAATTTTCGCAGATGTATCACAAAGGAACCATGTTAAGACTACTGAATAAGTAAAACCACGCTAAGATCAGGCTTCATTGAATTTCTACACTTTGACACTGACACCACTGGGCAGAAATCACATTGAGTGTACATCGATGTACCTGTACTTGACCCAGCGCTCGGAGAGACCCAACCCCCACCTGGATGGGCCAGACGGGATGAGCGGCGAGCCCTCACTCGGTATAGACTGCTGGAGGAGTGGAAAAATTGACAGATTTCGCCTCACACAATATGTGAGTTGTTCACAAACCTTGCATGATTAGTGCACTGTTTATATGCAATCCATTAGTGATTTGTGTGTCAATTATGTAATTTTGATGTGATATGTGCACCGTATATTCAACTGGTGATACAGGTGTGAAAAGTCCATTAGACCAGACCTTTTTTTGTGAGCGCTACATACCTGTTTTCTTGGGGCCAAAGTCAGTTTGTAGGCTAACAGAAAAAGTGTAACAATCACAGCCAAAACAAAAACATTTATGTCTTTCCAGAAAGCCACACTTAGCCAAATTTTAAATAATGAATTTATGTAATCTTCACAGAAAAAAATAATTCTAAAACATTTTGAAAATTAAACCAATAAATAGTCTATCATCTACCGTCGTAGTTCAGACTGCAGAAGGGTGGAATAAAACGTCACATTGTGTGTCTCGATCGGCGGGATTGAGAAACAAGAAGTCTCCGATAGTGTTTGGGCGGCAGGGCCAAATGTGTAGGAGGGCCGGCTCCAGCCCGCGGCTGTAGTTTGGGGACCCCTGCAGTAGACGTACGTGGAACAGTTGGGTAAAGCCACTAAATTTGAGTACACATCTTGCAAAAATCATGCTCAATTGCATAAGATTTACGTAATAGTTTGTATAAACAAAGTAAAAATACGCATAAAATGCGAAATTCTCAATTGATCAAAATTTTTGAAGAGCTCATAACGAAAATCATGTTTAGACATATATATATATATATATATATATATATATATGTGTGTAGGTATGTATTTGTATATATGTATGTCTATGTATATAGACATACATATATACATATACATACCTATGCACCCACACACATATATATATATATGTGTGTAGGTATGTATATGTATATATGTACGTATATGTATATAGACACACATATATACATATACATACTTATGCATATATATGTATATATGTGTGTGTGGGTGCATAGGTAAGTATATGTATATATGTATGTATATGTATATAGACATACATATATACATATACATACCTATGCACACACACACACACACATATATATATTACCCCTCCTTGAACCGCCACCTTAACGTGGTGGAGGGGTTTGAGTGCTTGAGTGATCTCAGGAGCTATGCTG
>NC_050531.1:6333065-6344726 GCF_002922805.2 Oryzias melastigma | reverse complement strand
ATATATATATATGTATATATCAAACTTTGAAGATTTAATCAATTTATTTGGAAAACATGCACAGAAATAAACATGTAAATGCTTCATTTATAATTACTTTTAATCATAAATAGACTAATAATCTCCTATGAATACAGTACATGACACATTGAAACCATAAAATAATAAAGATTAATAGTGACCAGTGAAACTGAAGCAATTTATTTCCCTTCCAAAAATGAAAACTGTGATTCCCTTTTCTTCGTTCCTGCTTTATTCATCTGAATGGCTCCAGAAGAAATCAAGGTTTTTGTTGGTGTAATGAAAAGCTGGCAGCTCGGGCAGGTGTGGATGCACCACTGTGACTGTGATGGATGGAAACCCCTCTGAATGTCCGAGCAGCTGCCTCCTACTGCCAGCAGTCTGCCCGCACCGCCGCCTCATCAACACAAACACATCCTCTCCTTCACAGTGAGTCTCACTACCATCTGATAATTTATGGCACTTACAGCTGACACAAATCTTTCTCATCTGCCCTTTATCTCACCCCCATAAAGAAAAAAAAATCTTGGTGATCTCATCTGGATTTTACACTGTTGCAATCATGCCAAGAGCGTGAGCCGAACAAGGAGGACAACTTCTTTATTCGGAGCTCTCAGCGTGACGGCCTGTGCAGAAATGTGGCTGATCTTGTGTCTGGGCGCTTTTCTTCCCTGTGTGTTATTTTAGACTTTTCTAAAAATACATTCTAAAAAGAGGAAAAAGTGTCACAGGTTTAGAAAGCCAGAACTTTTACAAAATTGCTGCCTTTTTAAAGAACCAGGAACATTTTTTCAAACATGAACTCCTTTATGCCTGGCTTTATTTCCAATGAAATAAAAATGACCTATAGGATTCTAGCAGCATTTAAACGCATCATTTACTCACAAAACTTGGAGAAACGTGTGTGTGTCAGGGGATTGGTGCATACTTAAAAAAAAATGGTGCATACTTAAAAAAAAATGTTGTGTAGTTTGTTTCAAGATGTTGTAATTTTAAGTTGCACAAATGTAAATTATATTTTGTGGTGTTTTTTTATATTTTGGAATTTTTGCCCAAACGAAAACCAACTACAAGTACACACAGTCACACACAAAATGTATTGTATGAGTTGGAAACACACAGCAATCCACACAAATCAGTCCATACCCCTGAGTCAGCTCGTTTCGGGGTTTCAAAAAAAAAAAAAAAAGCAGTCTTAAGAGAATCTGTCAAACAGAGACCACATTTTTAAGGCCTCTGATTGGTCAGTTTATAAATTGATTTATCAGAGCAAAAATGTTTTTTTTTTTCTGACAAGCAGAAATGACTGAATAATCTCTGTTTATTTCTCAATAGAAGTCTATGGGATTTTGGCTTCTTGGAACCAGCAGGTCCTTCCATATTTGGAACACTATTGGGATAGGTGTCACTCAGTCCAGTTCTCTGTATACAGTCAATGGTGGTGATGCATGAGGTTTTGAATGTAGAAGCCCAAATATGGGTTTTATTGTCATTTACCGTACATTGACTTTTCATTGAAAGTGGCCCTTCAAATGTCTGTTGCCTTACCAGTCCAGGGCCTATTTAAACATATTTTATTAAAGTTTGCTCTAATTATTTTCATTAAGTACGTTTTTTTTTGCAATGAGTGTGAAACTGTCCAAAAACTTTGTTCCAAGTAGTAAATTTAGTCATTTTTTTAATGCAAAAACAACACAAATTGACATCAAAGAGTTTTGTGTTTTATAGCAAAATATCAAATATCTAGAGACAAAATAAAATGAAATAAATACTCAAAGACGATGTCAAGACAATGTATAGAAATGTCTAATACACCAGGCAAAGCCCACTCAAAGTGACAAGGATTTATTTCAAGTGGTATCGCTATTATGCGTCATAACTCTTGTTTTGTTCAAGCCAAAAATTTTAAAGCTGTAAATTTTTCTTAAACCTTCACATTGAATTGTGAAGGAAAACAATGCTTTATATAATATAATGCATCATTATAAACAGCTGATTTGATTGGTTGAGTCACCAGTGAGTTCAGGGACTATCGAGGATTAAATAATGTAACAAAAAGAGATTATTTTGCATCATTTTAAGACATTTAATGCAGAATTCAAACAAGTTAATTTAAAGATAATAAAAAAAAACTCTTGCTAATCAGAAGTTTTAACTTATTTGCCAAGAGGTATTGAACAAATATTTGTGTATTCCAATGATTTTCTTTTGAAACTTTACTTTTAGAAAATTTTATCAGTTTGTTCTATAAAATAAGGTCCTTCTCTCAAAAATCATGTTTTATTGAAATAAAATAATAATATATTAATGACATGTCTTAGCTATACACAGATTTAACTTCACCTGACATATTTATTCAAATATGTATCTATTTAAAAAAAAGACATACAGTTTAAGCTCATGAAATTCTGATTTTTCCTGCTGCTCTTGCTGATTTAAACAGTCTTACAGACACAGTAGGGCAGAAAGTTTTATATAATGATGAAAAGTTCTCTAAACTTCATCCCATCCCTGACATTTGCCCTTTAAAGGCTGGTGAACTAAGAAGTTCTCCGTAAATCTGGATTTTCTCCTGAGAAAATAGTCTCAAGGGAAGCAGGCATGGAGCTCCAGGAGCAAAAATCATGTTTGAAAAAACTAGTTTGAATGAATTTAAAGGCTTTAAATTGAGTGGAAGTTTAAACCGTTATAATAGTTTGTGATGTTCTCCAACAAACCAACTAAGATGAAGAGTTATGACAGCAATGCGTTGAAGGGGGGAAGCAAATTTACTGTCAAGAAAGTAAACATTTACAAATAAATAATATTATAAATCAGCACTTTTAAAATTTAAACTGTAAACTAGGTCTAGGTTAAAACAAAGTAATCAATATTAAACTAATCCTTGCTTAAACATGTACAATTAATCATCAAATCTTTAGATTTTTTGTAATTTTCATTTCATATTGCCCAATATAATAAATGTGTCTGTAAATAAAAAAAAAACTTGATGCCAAATTGTCAAAAAAATTGTCAACTTGAAAGCTCAAAAATTAATTGATTGGCTGTGATAGTGAAGTCTCTCAAGTGAAGGGTTTGGATCTGTTGTCACAAAAGAAAACTAATGAATTATGATTCAAACTACATAAAATAGGTGGAAATATTTAGTTTACTCAACGTAAGGATCTGTAAGAAATAACATTTTAAAAATATTAGGTAAAAGTGCAGAAATAAAACATTTATAGATAAAACTGTTATACAATATTAGCTCAAAGTAACTTGATAAATATTTAATGCTAAATATTAATTCAATTAAAATCAACTGGTGCAAAAAAGTTGTATTTTTTGCCTAAATTTGTTACATTAACCTAATTAGTTACAAAAAATTAATTAGTTGAAAAAAAATCATTGATTTTCCTTTTACTAAGCTGAATATTTTTTAAACTAAAATGTTATTCTCTTTTTAAAAAAGTGACTTTTGTGAATTGTGTTGCTACTTTAAACACTTTCATCTTATACATATTAATATATATATATAAATATATATATATATATATATATATATATATATATATACATTTGGTTTTTAGAATTAAGAAAAAGGTTTCATTGCATTTTTATTGTAAGGCTCTTCTAGACTCATTTGAATAAGAGACCAGCCACATTTGTGTGTTTTACACTCACAAAGTCCCATCTAACACGGAGAATATGGGATTTATTTTTCTCAAAAAGTTAAAAATAATCCAACTTTTTGTTGCTTCTAGTCCTCCAGCGACTGTGATACAACACGACCCATCACTGACCCAAAAATGTAAAATGCTTAAAATGCTTAAATTTATTTTCACAATTTGACCAAATATTTTTTTTTACGAATTTTGAGAATTTAGCAAAAATGTTACTTTATACTTATCCTGCACAAGATTTTATAAAACCGAAAAACCACAAAAATCCGAATGTTTGACTGTCTGGCAGAGAAAGCGATCACAAATCTCTCTTTCTGACAACCTGAGGAGGTTTGTAAATACGGCACACGGTGATTTCCTGCCTGCTGTCGACTTCCTGTCAGCCATTTTGACACCCAAACTGTTCAAATCCCTCAGTTTATATCCTCTGGCAAAATATTTGGACGGCTTTTCGTGTTCAGTCTATTTTTTTCTTCTTTGACACCTTTTTGCATTGGCTCACTGACACATGCTCTGTGCTCAGAGACAGATTACATGAGAGACGTGAACTATCCGGAGAATGAATATGGATGGAAGTGTCCATCTGCCATCCGCCACCGCTGGCTCTGAATGCTAACTCGCAGAGGTCACTGAGAGGAATCTGAAAATGGACTTGGTGGGAATTGTTTCAGTATTTTTAAAGGAAAATAATGTGAGGAGTGGTGCTATTTAAGTTTAAGTTTTGGTTGCAATGGTTTCATATAACAGTCATCAGATGCTGAACCCTCAAGTCGTCTGAACTGACTGGATTTCAGCTTCAGATCCTCTTTTTTTTTGGTTAGTTTTTTCATGTTATTTGAATAAAGTTTTCCATTTCCGTTACTATTGATCGGTAATCGAGTCATTTTGATGAAAAATTGCAGATCTCCTGAAGAGTTCCAACTCTTGATTGTATCAAGATTTTAAAATATTTAGTAATTTAGCCTGGTTTAGTTCATGACTACCAACTGATCTGATTAAAATAAAATGCATTGTTATCCAGGTATTATAACTGAATCATGTATCCATTTGTTTTTTAATTAAATCAGATCACAGATCATGTTATTTAGAGCGAACCAACTCACTTAAAAAAGGGGTATAAGATATTAATCTCCATCCAAAGCCCTTTTTGAACTTCAAATATTGTCATTTATCTTAATATTTCTGTGTATGATTTTTGGTTTTTCCTGTTATCAGTTTGAAATCCTAAATAAATATTTAAAAAGTGACATCTTTGGATTAATTGTGAACATTAGGAAGAGTTGTTCAGCTGTTGATGCGATCCTCAGGTTAAACAGAGCAGAAGGGAAACAAAAGCTGCAAATGACATGGATAATTAATTTTTGAAATAAATTAATTTTATAAATGAAGAAAAAAAAACATGCAAAATTGCCAAAGTAAACGTGATCTTGTAAGGGGTCTGGGAAACGTATGACCATCAAAGAAATAGTCACGCTTTTCAGTTTTTTTTCTTTCTGGATATTCTCTGCTTCCATTTTATGTCCACTCTCAAAAGTGCAGTGTGAAATGGAACACTAAACCAAACCAAGAGTACAAGCGTTAATATCTGAATTTTAGGTTCTCTGAACCAACTTTTGTTTTTTTAAATCTTGTCCTAAGAACAGTAGCATTTGAATGACAAATCACTTTGAAGTTTTAAGGCAACTAAACAGACAAGAACTGAATTCATTAAACTGGAACATCTTTTTAATTTTCCTAAATATGAACAATTGGGAACTAAAATGTATTTTCTGTTAGTCAAAACCCCAACAAAGGCACAAGTAAGCATTTTTTCATACCTGAGTTAAACTGTTGAAGCTCTAAAAATCTTGTCTCTACCATAGATAACTTTGCTATATAAAATAATTTTTATAAGTTAATTTTTGCTTTTTGACAATTCAAATTGCATCTTTAAATGGCGGGAAGAAAGCAGTAAAAGCTCTTCATTTGACATATGTTTATATTATTTCTTTTTAGATTCACTTTTCAATGAGAATTTTGGAGGAAAATTTCTGAAAATATTTGATAAAAGTAGTAACAAAAATATTTTTTTGTCACTGTCACAACTTTGAACTTATTTTGTGAAATAAAAAATACAAATTCATTCATATCAGATTAGTAAAAGACTGAAAATGTTATTTCTACAATTAGATAAATGATTTTCTTTCCTTTGAAAGAAAATCATGTTGTGAAGCAAATTATTCCGATCGAAGTTCAATTCCATGTTTAATTTACCACTTTGCAAAGAAATCAGCTCATGCTGTGACCACCGTGAGACAGCTCCAGATAATACGGCATCAATTCCTCCTCTGGATAATAGTGTGAGACCTCTGAGAACTACAGGGTGTTCTTGTAAAATTATAAACTCATCAGCGTCTCTGTTGAGCTTCAAAACCTGCTTTTTTTCCCTCTGCATTTTTCCTTTCATGAGTGTATTTAACGGCTGCCAGATGTATCCAGTCCATCAGGGATACTTTGAACATTTTATGAAGTACTGTATTAAATCACATCTTCATAAAATATTACTTTGATTCCTCAAATCTCAAATTTAGGGGTAAAGAATCCTTGGAGAGGTTCAAATGATTATCTGACTTGGCATCAGAGAAAAAAATCAAAGTTACATGTAATCTATGAAGAGCTGCATGAATAAAAAAAGACTTTCGCTCAGCTTGAAATCAAGATGTGGTGACGAAAAAAAGTTATTCATGAAAAATCAACAAGGAGGTGCTGCTTCTTTGGCTACCAAGATAAACCTCAGCTCTGTCCAAGATGTGTTTTTGCTCACAAAACTCTAATTTAGAAATCCATCACACTGGAGCGGCTGCCTTCAAACATCAAGAGTTATTGGTTATAAATTTACACCTTGGGAACACTTCGGATTTCACATTCTCTCTGAAGAGGCAGACTGACGAAACTACCAAATGCTGCTGCTCGTTTATTGCCAACTTAGAAGTCGGAGTTGTGTGAGCGTGTCTAGCAGAAAACCGCACCGAGATTTTGGGACTGGGACAGATGAATAGAAGCGACACCTCCTAGGAAATAATTATCTCTCACTCATCCCCCTCCATCCTGCGGGAGATCCGGCCACGACGGCTGCCAGTTTGCTCCACGGTTTTCCATAACCTGAGGCTTTGTTTTTCCCCACTGGGAGACAATTTGTTGACTGAATTCCTATAAGCAAATCTGCAAATTCTAAGGAAATATTTAACTCTGATCTAGAAAAGATTATGAAACGTTTTCTGCCTGAAGACGGTGCAGAAATCTTTTAGGTTTAGAATTACATAACAGGTGTGGGTTTCTCCATACCAGGGAACTGGAAGTTTTAAACACCCACACAATCATCTTTTGAATTGTTTTAAAAACCTTTTCAGGGGCCTTTTAACTATGAAAATGTTCCCATGTAAGCCAAAATAAAAAAATCCGTATCCTCGGTTGTAAAGACGTTCATCGAACTAGTCTACAAGTAGATGGATGTGGTAGTGTCACTAATACGATCTTTATTTAAATTACTTTTTTTGTCAGTTCCTGATTCGAATAAAGGTGATTTGAATGAAAAGAAATGTTTAGAAAGTTAAAATGTGCTTAATATGTCTTCTATCATCAGAAAATTCCACAAGAACATGTTTAAAACAATTGTCATCAGTGTTATTAATTTATTTTGAGCCATTTTTATCACAGTATTAAAAAGTATTGTTCTACCTCTTTATTGATGACATGTTTTTCATCATATTTTTTTCAATTAGGACAATTTGCTGTTTACCCTGAAAATTGCTTAAATTCTTAATGTTTTTTTTGTTCTACCTCTTTATTAATGACTCCACGTTTAGCACCATGTTCTTCATCATATTTTGTAATTAGTACAGTAAAAATGTGCAGTTTAACCTAAAAATTCCTAAAATTCCCCATCTCATTTTTGTTATACCTCTTTATTGATGACACTGTTTTTATCATGTGTTTTTGAAACTAAGGCATTAACCTGAAAATTCTTGAACTCTCCACTTTAGTTTTTGCCCTACTTCTTTATTGAGGACATGTTTTTGCTATCATGCAATTTCAAATTCCTAAAAATTCCTAAAATCCTTTTTGTTCTACCTCTTTGCTGATGACACAATGTTTTTCATCATGTTTTTTTTTAATAAGCCAGTAGAAATGGGGAGTTTAACCTGAATATTCCTAAAAATTCCCCATATTATTTTTCTTCTACTTTTTTGCTGAAGACACCATGTTTTTATCATATGTTTTTAACTAAGTGAGTAATAATATGTGGTTTAACCTGTAAATTCATAAAAATCGTCTATCTCCTTTTTGTTCTACCTCTTTGCTGATGACACAATGTTTTTCATCAGGTTTTTTTCTAACTAAGACAGTAAAAATTTGTGGTTTAACCTGTAAATTCCCAAATTCTCCATCTCCTTTTAGGTCTACCTCTTTATTGATGACACTGTTTTTATCATGTGTTTTTGAAACTAAGGCATTAACCTGAAAATTCTTGAACTCTCCATTTTATTTTTTATTCTACTTCTTTATTGAGGACATGTTTTTGCTATTAGTACAGTAAAAAAAGTGCAATTTCAAATTCCTAAAAATTCCTAAAGTCCTTTTTGTTCTACATCTTTGCTGATGACACAATGTTTTTCATCAGGTTTTTTTTAATAAGCCAGTGAAAATGTTCAGTTTAACCTGAATATTCCTAAAATTCCCCATCTCATTTTGGTTTTACCTCTTTATTGATGACATCATGATTTTTATCTTGTGTTTTTGAAACTAAGGCATTAAAATTATGCATTTTAATCTGAAAATTCTTGAACTCTCCATTCCATTTCGGTTCTACTTCTTTATTGATGACATGTTTTTACTATTAGTACAGTAAAAATGTGCAATTTAACCTGAAAATTCTTACAAATTCCCAATCTTCTTTTTGTTCTACCTCTTTGCTGATGACACAATGTTTTTTTTACCATGTTTTTTAACTATGCCAGTAAAAATGTGTGGTTTAACCTAAAAATTCCTAAATTCTCCATCTCCTTTTAGTTCTACCTCTTTATTGATTAAAAGTTTTTGCAATTAGGACTGTAAAAGTGTGAAGTTTACCTTTTATGCATTCATGGAAGTTTGCAGTCATCAAAATTGGTCAAGTATCTTTCTGAATCCACAATATAAATTATGCATTTATCAAAAACAATGAATGTCTGCGCAACTTTTTATCAGTTATCCATGCTATCCTTTCTCTTTTTGTTGTCTCTGAAAGAATGTTTAAACACAAAGTTGCACTTTGATATCTTTGGATGCCATTCACCTGGTATGACTTTTTCATTGAAACACATGCGTCAAAAAAGCTTCTTTGTCTGAGAAATTAATCCATAAGCAGTCAATGAAAGCATTTCACAACCTTCAATGGAGAGAATAACGTCATATAGTTCCACTTAACTATTATGAAGAGACAGTAGAGGTTTGGATGAATATGGCTTTGACTTGTTTGGATTTTTTTTTTTTTTCCAAAAAGCCAATACATTTTTTTTGTATCATCAAAGTCAGAAATTCTTTGTCAAACAGATGACTAAAAGGAAGAGAAACCAATTTCTACATTTCTGCTCTAACCTTGAATGTAACTGTGCCTTTCAGTTTTGTAATTACATTTCCGCAAATGACGAACTCTAGACTTAAAGAATGTATAGATGTGAACATTCATCTTTTTTAACAATGTTGCTTATCCTTTATCAATACAAGACAAGAGTTGTTTTTTATGCTTGATCATTTGATGTTGCTTGTCAAGTTTTAGCAAAACCACGATTTTATTTAATGCCTCTAAATAATTTAAGTTAAATCAGAAATAAATAAGCCAACCAGAACAACAACAAGTCTGTTATTATTGATGATCTAAGAAAGGCCGATATTCTGCTTTTCTCTTTTCTTCAGCAGACAACAGGAAGAAAGTGTAATTCCAGGATAAGTGTTTTTACTTTTTTTTCTTCTAGTGCTTCATCTTTGCTTTGACAGGACTCGCTGGCTATGCTGGCGCCTGTGAGAAAGGATGACTTCATCCTTTGGTGCATTGAGTTTCTTGGAACTCATTGCTTAGTGTGAGACACTGCAGGAGAAAATATGAAAGAGAGAAAAGATAAAGAGATTGTGTTCATTGATACATTTAAAAAGTACATTTATGTTTTTTCTCTGCTAATTTCACTTCCCCCCCAAATATATTGTCCACACCCTGATAATGATGCAAAAGGTTGAACATGTCAACAGTTTTATTCTACATTTAATCATAAAGATCTACTCCAATGAAAATTGTATTTTTGGTCTTTTTAACATGTTCTTGTGCCATTTTTCTGACAGCAGAGGACAAATATAAAGTACATTAAGCTTAAATCTGCATTTCTGAGTATTTCTGTATTCAAATCAATGTGAATCAGGAGCAGACGAAAAAATACTGTTAAAAAAAGGACGTATTTGCTGTAGAAAATTTGCTGCCACAAGCTTTCTGTGTCAGGAATCAGCGCTCTGGTCACCTGCAGGAGCCATCTCCAGAGTACTGACTGCACTACATCTCCCAGCAACCCCTGCGCACAGTTTCCGGATGTTGCTCTCATTTGCCAATCACTTAAGCACTGCACAGAGCCTCACTCAGTGCGAAGTATTGTTTGTACTGCCCTGCCTGCATTACTGAGTGTTTCTATCTGGACCTGATCTTCTGTGTACCTGACCATGCTTCATCTCTGATTACGTGCTGCCTGCCCTGACCCTGGCCTGGACTCCGACAACTCTCGTCTCTTCTTGGATGATCCCATATGATTGACCTCTGCCTGTCTGACCCCGATTTAGCTTTGTGGACTTTTTGCTGTGCTTAGTTCCTGTCTGAACTTATAAACCTTCTGCACGTGGAGCCAGCTGTCTGCCCATTTGTGAGTCTGGCAATACAATACATATCGCGATACACATATCATGATGCGATACGTATCCCGGTATATTCCAAGACAGTACTGGACAATACTTTTCAATTTTTTTTAAATTGGGGTTTAATTATCTGAGTTTGAATACATTTAACAAATAAGTTGTAAAATGCATGTTATTCAATGATCAAATCAGTAAACACTCCAACTGTATCTCATAAACAATTTGCTGTAACTTTATGCCGCTTTACCTTTGGTTATTTAAGTGGAAAACTAAAGTAAGACTGAACTAAATGTTTGCTTTTAAATAATTAGATATAGTCTTGGTAGTATTTTAAATAGTCAAATAAAGTATCACAATATTTCACAGAATACATTTTTTTCTTACACCCCTAATACATTTGATACATGCACTTGAAGATGACTGGATCCATGTACGTTTTTGTTTTACTTGTCCGAGCTGGGATCTCAAACTGTACTGATGGATATAATGGCTCCAATATCAAACATGTGAACTATAGGAAATATGAGAAATAAATTTCAACGATGAAGCAAATATAACACCAAAAAGAACAATACTGAAGGCCATGAAAATATAAATTTCCAAAAACTGAATAATGATGATGATGAATGAGCTGCAAAGACTACACAATGTGTCATTCAGGCGGTTTACTTTACCTGAAAGCACTTTTTTTTATGCCGACTTGCATAAAAGAACTGAGAAATTCAAGGATTACTTCCTTGATTGTCTCTTGTTTCTATGGGAACGCAGACAATATCAGAAAAAATCCTTGGAGACCTGATTGACAACGCTGAGGACCTCTCCATTGCAACCTCACAACATATACATCCAAAAGTTTTTTTTAGGTTTGTTTTGTCTTTTGATGTCTATATGGAATTAGGAAACTATTATTACTAGAAAAGATTTTTTGGTTCTTGTCAAAATACGACTAAATAAATCTTTATTCCTGTTTTTGGCATACATTTTCTGGATTTCATGTTCCGATCACCTAACAGAAATGTATGAATTAAGGTGGTATGACCAAAATCTTCTGGTTGATGAAGTTGAA
>NC_050531.1:6332676-6333038 GCF_002922805.2 Oryzias melastigma | reverse complement strand
TATATATATATATATATATATATATATATATATATATATATATATATATATATGTGTGTATTTGTGAATATAAGCTTTTCAAAGTAATTCTCTTTTCCTGAAAATCGTTTTTGTATGCACAAACATCTCAACAATCAGCTTATTTCTTCCATGACCTTCATCTCCATGTGCAGAAACAGATTTGCATCGCTCTGGTCTGCAACCCCTCAAGGTAAAAAGATGCATTGCAGTAATTTGTTTTTTTAGACAGGTAAGGATGTGAACCTATTTTGTTGTCATGTATCGTGAAAATGCCTGTAAATGAGCATATGGGGTAGCTAAGGTCACTTCAGTCCTGTTGGATGTTTTTTTTTTTTTTTTTT
>NC_050531.1:6330500-6332659 GCF_002922805.2 Oryzias melastigma | reverse complement strand
TCCAGTAAGATCCTGCTGTTATGTGCAAATGTTGGCTGGGCCTCATTTCAATGGTTTTCACTTCCAAGGACTTCCCTCAAATTGTTATTGGCAAGAGTTTGCTAATAACATTCATGAAGAGTTAAGGAGTTAATTTGATTTTGCTTAGCTTTAATAAATTGACCCTTTTACCACAATGTTAGATAAAATGGCAAAGCTGCTAGCTGAACGCTGTTTGACACAATTCTTTGTAAATAATGCAAGGTAGCCTTATCTATTGTAACACAAAATGTTTACAATATTTATTTTATAAATGTCCTACGTAACTGTTTTCTTTTATCCCTTTCAGATCTTGAGCAATCCTGCACCCTTGCTTCCCCAAATTTGCATGGACAACATTAACAGAGTCATGGATTATTTCTCTCTTACCACCCTGTCATAGTTAGACCAAGGTACTTCATTTAATTCTACTTGTTTGATTATGAAGGTAATTAAGATTTTCTTCTTCTAATTTATGCTAAAGCTACTGCTAGCTTTCCACAATGAGGCAAATTGAATTTGTGATATTGGGCTATATAAATAAAATTGAATTGAATTGAATTGAATGAGACGTAGAGCTGCGAAATATCTTTTCTGACCAGTTCAAGTTGCTTAAAATTCACAAAATCACTAAAAACAAGCTAAAGTAAGACAATTTTAGGGTGTCTGACAATAAAGAAAAACTAAATATTGTTGCATTATTTTCTGACGTTTCTCCCCTTTGGTTTCGCTCATAACCGTGTCTGATCTGCGGGAAAATAAAAGTAAAAAAGGATCAAATTATTTGAAAACCATTAAAAACATAAGGAATTGACTAGTTGTACATTCTAAAATATATATGGCTAGTGCTGAACTTAATTCTTGGCAGCACTTATTTTGAGTTGAGAAGATCTGGACTTACAAAATTGGCTTGTCACTTGGTAGTTATTTGCTTTGCATATAAAATATTTGCATTCTGGAGGTAGCGTTGAGCAAACAAAACATCTTCAGGTCAGCAGGGATGTAAAAACCTACATAGTTTTTCATCTATGTGCTCCTCAGACATCAATTTATACATGTATCAAATCTAAATTCAATAAATGCTAATTAAGTAATCCTTACTTTAAAAAAATGCTAATTTCTTTTCTTGTTTTTGTTCTTTTCTGCTTTATCCTCGGCAGTCTTACACTGCTGGGTTTTGTTATTTTAGTTTGGGGTTTTATCTTAGTAGTCTTAGTTTGCAGGCTTTGCTTTTTTGTTTTCTTTAGGTAGTTTTGGTTTGACAGCCATTAGCAGGAGCTAATTCTGGAGCTGACTCTGACAGTTGACATGGCTGGGTCAGCAGTCTCCCTGACTTATTTTATGTTTGGCCAAGGAGCCAGAATGGAGAGATAAAAGAGCCACATGTGGATCTGGAGCCGCAGGTTGCAGACGCTTGGCTTAAATGAAAGGTTGATATTTTCAATGGAACCTCAAATATTGAAGATTACTTAAATTTGTGTTTTGATTTGTAAACGATCAAAGAGAGGAAAACAAGTATAGTTAGGACATTTAAAAAACTAAATGTTGTAAATGTTTGCTGTTACAGTTAATAAGGTTACCTTGTATTATGTACGTAAAATTAAATAGTTGTGAGCTTTGCCTGTCAAGAAATGTAACTTTACACAGTAGCAGCAATGTTGCCATTTTTTCTGACGTCACTGTGAAAAAAATCTATTCCATGTACGTTTTCACAAAATGTTTCTGGTTTTGTTACAAGCAGCAATGCACCTCAGATCAAAGAGTTCTGGTCCAACGACTTATAAAATCAATCAAAAACAGGACACAGAATTACAGAATTGAAGGGTTTAAACCAACAAATGGTTCCAGGGCACGGCTGTGTCTGTAGCTCACCGCTCCCCCAAGGTGATCGGTCAAATGCACACACCTCCATGAGTGACAACTAATTGAATTCTATCTTTAAACTTAGACCTGATGGTTCTCTACATCCTTCCAGTCGTGTCTGGTTGCAGATCCCAACCAGACTTTGATGAATGTGGTCAGAACAGACTGGATTCAAGAGGTTTTTTTTCCCCCCTGGACATCAATAATAAAAACCTGCTTGTTTGGAAACTGAATTGATATATATATAGTTATATAAAAAACATATATAGAACATGTAT
>NC_050531.1:6318968-6330477 GCF_002922805.2 Oryzias melastigma | reverse complement strand
TAAAAAATATATATATATATATACATATATAGTTATATAAAAAGCATATATATGAAACATTTATATATATATATATATATGTTTGTATATATAGTTATATAAAAAACATATATATATTATTGTGTTTTATTGAAAGAACTGCCAGTTTACAAAAACTAAGTCTCTTTAATAGAGACAAGTACTTTCAGGTCCACCGCCAACTAAAAACTAAAGGGTTAAATGCTTTGGTCTATTGATTAATGGTGTTAAGGACCGACAGGTTGACAAGTTAATGTGATCGCGATGCTGCTGGAGTGGCATTCTGGCCTCGTTAGCTCTGATGTGTGCTGCTGAGGCCACTGCTCTTCCTCGCCTTCCTCCCAGCCTCCCCCTCCTCCTCCTCCTCATTCACACAGCCCAATCTGACTCATTAGAGAGGCCCCACCCGACATGAAAAGGCAGGTCTGCCGCTTAGAAGTGACACAGGCGAGCTCATCTTTCAGAGAAAACGGGGGGAGAATGAGGCCCAAATTATCCGAACGCCCTTGACAGAACAAGAGAAGAAAGGAGGAGAGTTACTGATGTGAAAAACCTTTAAACTGAAGTCCGTGTCAAAACATTTTTCACATCTAGAAAGGTAAAAAAAAAAAAAACTATACTTTCAACCCAAACAGCATGGAGCAAGTATAAATAGAAACACTTTGATCGTCCCTAAGACACAAATTGTGCCAATAACAGCTCCAAAGCAGCAAAGCTTCAGTCTTGTGTGTTTGGTTTAAAACTGCTGCACAAAAATGCTCTTTCATCTCTAACAACGTATTCAGGCTTGCACCTTAATATTTACTCACACTAAAAAAGAAAAAGAAATCAAAGGTGCATGCATGAAGATTATAGATCAAAAGCAATATTTTTGGTGCTGAATCTTTATTAAAAACAAAGGGAGAATCTGATGTGAAAGGCGCTTGGCACCAGTCATTAGTTGGCGTGGTGGGGGGAACTGAGCGCTGGAGCAGCTGAAGGCCCATCGGGAGCCTCCTCTTTAGAGGTGTCTGCCGGATCATCTGCAGGTGTCAAAGTGAAGTAGCTGCTGTGCTGAAATTTCAGCACCTCGTTGCCCCAGCTTGTCCATCCAGGCTGCAGACTGCGAGCGAACAGCTCCAAGCACTCCGCTCCAGGCCTAATATAAGGCTTCAATACCTCTGTGAAGAGAAGGTGTGGGACAAAGAGTCAGAATCGGGTCAGAACACGGTGTATTTACTGCTACACAGTTCCAAGCCTCAGTCTTAATGTTATAGCCTTAAGGATAATTAAAATTATGTTTTTTTTGCCTGTTCTTGTGGTATTTTTTTCTGGTTTTGAGGAAGAAAATTAAAATTTTGAGTATGCTACAATCAGTGAGCCCATTCCGATATATTCACTTGCAGACGAATAGATCCATGAACGTCTTTGTTTTTCTCATCCAAAATGGCACCTGGTTCAAAACTGTGAAGCTGGATAGCTCCGATTTTGTTAGTCATTTTGTAGCAGTGATGCTATGTGGGGGGTGTAAGCTAGCAGGAGTAAAACAAAGGGATGATGGGAAGTCAGGGCAGGCTCATGCCACGGTCACAAATACAACACAAGACGGGGAAGCGTCGAGAGAATCTTTTAGATTTCATAAAGTCGCCTGATTTTTTTTTTTTTTAAATCATTGACGTGGTCATGAAGGTAGACTGTGGCAGTCAGGTGACAGCTTGGCGACAACTCTGATTGGACGATGTGTCTCTGGACGGTGGCCGTCCATGTCAAGTGCCACCAGCCGCCAACCTCCTAGTAGCTCGGGGCTTTTCTGCATCACTAATCATTCGCAAATCCGACTCTGAACAGACAAGATAAACTTGTCAATTCATACATTTTTAGACAACATGCCTCCCAAGAAAGTACAATGTTCTGTCTTTTTTGTATTCTTCTCAACCCTAATTTGGTTTTGGGGTCACTGGTGCTATCAAAGCCCATGAGTTTTGTGGTGCATCAACGCCCCTCTTGGACCCACGGTGTCCGGGGTTGCCAGATCTAGTAATCGCGGAGCCCCGGTCCATGTCTCGTCAAGTGCCCGTGCTGCTACCGTACATTCTGTAACAATCGGACGATGGCAGTGGGCCGCGGGGCCCAGTCTGCAATCGGCAAATCACCAAATGATTGTGTTGACCCTGGAGAACTTCACATCAGTCAGTTACTGTGCTGCTGCCATCCTGCCACCTGCCTGTCACTGGACTCAAAATGACCTCAAAATGTGCCGCGATCGCCACTGAACGGTGTTAATAAATTATCCGGTCATTTTAAAATGTAACTTTTTCTTAAAACTACCATGCCACGTGTACAAATACAACAACCCCGGCAGATACAGATGCTGCCACTTGCTTAATATGCTAAAAAACTTGCATTTATGTTGCAGAGCAGAGGAATTTTGGGATACGTCACTTTATTCCACGCCGACAGTCCTGTCCACGAATCGGAGGAAAATTTCTAATGAATACTGCCACTCTCCAGAAGCTCTATCCTTGAAAACTACAGATTTTTCTTTAAAATTCTGACTAAAAATGGTATGATCTTAATTAAAAACCCACTGAAAATTCTTCTAAAATAGTTCATCATCTAGTTCATCATGAGTGTAGTGGGACTTGAACAGGAATTTTCAGAAAATGATAAAAACTCGTTATTCTTTTCTGTCTAAATCTGTTCCAAGTTCAGTCAAGTTTTACTTGGAGGTTATCTGAGAATCAGGAAAATAAACAAAACGAAAATAAATCATCTTTTAGTGTCTATTTTCAAAGCACCATGTATATAATTTATCATAAAATTAAATAAATGTGTGTCTTTTTTTTAAATTAAAGTTTTACATGCAGCAGCACTGTATAAGAGCATCCAGAAACAACAAAAAATTGTTTTTAATTTAATCAAATACTTTCTGTTAATACGTTTGTTCTGCAACAACCTCCTTATTTGTGCATTTTACTTCAGCTTTTATGCATTTTAATATTAATCTGCAAATATTTTCCTTAAGATTAAATGTTTTTGAAAATAAAAAAAAACAAAAATGTGTTGCACAAAATTGTAACACATAATAAAGATTATTGATTCATAGATTGATTGGATGGAAACACAAACCTGCACGTTTTTATTTAATCCTCAGTTTATACAGTTCCCAGTGGTCTTTTAATTAAATTTATGCCTTTTTCAATCGGCAGTAATTCATTAGAAATTTAGCTTTTGAGTTGTGGGTGCGACTGTTTCAGCAAAGCAACCCCGCCCCCCTTCCCATCACCTATACATGTTTTAACTGATTCGTCACTCTGACATATTCAATGATTAAAAAGGTCATTAAAGTTAATAATAAAGAAGGAAATAAAATGCAAGTCCACAAATTTCCTTCATTTTTTGAAGCTTTTTCAACCCCCTTTCATTCACAAAGAGAATCCCCTCGTTAACGCCATCAAACCTGGAGGAGCTCCTCGCCTGTTTCTCTGTAATGAGAGACCGGCGTTGGCTCCTGCCCAGCTCCTTCACACCACAGATCTTCATCTGCAGAGACTTGCAGTGACCTTGGCTCTATAAGTTCTAATATTCCAGGAGAGGCACACCTGACAGATACGTTTCACTTCCTCTGACACTCTGCAGGCAGCACTCTTGGAGGTAATGAGCTCTAAAGTCTGATCTGAAAACTGATCTAACCTCTACACCAAGCTTCACCAACTCCTGCTTTTTTTTTTTTTCTGTACGTCATGGAGACAGAACCTTGGGGCGGAAAGGCCAAACACGCAGCCCTGTAGCTAACCCATCTTCAAACGGTGACTCAGCTCTCGACATGAAAAGTGAGTAAAACTCTAATTATCTACTTTGCTTTGATATGAGCCAAACTTCTGCCATAAGGATTCCAGAAAACTTAAATATTTATGAGCCAATTAGGTTTGAACTAATAATTAAGAGAAGCAAACAAGCTTTACAACAATTGTTCTTAATTAACAATCATTTTTCTTAACATCTTTCTCATCAAAATCTGTGTTTTTGTCATTACAGGCTGTCAGAGGATGCTAAAATGGACATTTCTTTAAGGTCCGATCATCTTTTGATCTATTTTTAAAAGTGAAATTTAAACTATGATTATGACATTTTAGCCTAAATACATTTTAAAAGGATCTGTGTTGTTTCTTGGACATAGTTTCTGCAGGGCGAGGAGCAATCTCCCCATTCCTGAGACTTCTTTGTTTACAAGCTCTCCCGCTAGCTTACAGCGGCTAACATTAGCGGTGCAACGAATATGGCGAGCAATGTTGGAGCTATCCAGCTGTTTAGATATGAGGCAGATGCCATCTTTGATCAAGAAAACAAAGACGTTCATGGATCTAGTCGTCTACAAGCGGATGCATCAGAATGGAAAACAGAACTTGTGGCCAATTTTCTGTTTGATTTTTACATTTCCGAGGATTTCTCCTTTTAAATCGATGTAAATCAAACTGTCACAGACAGACTTTGTTTGAATTAATGAGCCTTCGTTACGTTACAACAGCTAAGCCGCACATGCACCACATGGTCGTGTCGCGCACCTTCCTCCTGATCAACAGATCCCAGATCAATCAACAGGGTTCCTACAAGTGCCTTCAAGTTAAATTTAAAAAAATTAATACATTTTTAGGCCACGTATGGCAAAAATTAAGACCAATTTCTCAGTCTATTTCCCATTTAAGCATGATTTTCCATTTTACTCATTTATTCCAATTTTATGATCAAAACTGAAGCTTACTTTCTTGTTATTTGTGGTCTGTGCTGTAAAGCTTTAGCACTTTTCTTTTTTCAAACCAAAAGTGGCCAATAGTTGCACGACAATCGGTTCTCCCGTTGTTTCTTTGTGTGATTCGATCAAAAAAATCGTGATCGAAAAATTAAAATTTTAAGATGCAATGTCAAACTGAGAAGTTTCAAGCAGCACAATTTTTAGGGCTCAGATATCAAAATTTAAAGCTTTTTAAGGTATTATTTTTACCGGTAAATTGATAAATTTGATGCTTTTAAGATTTTTTAAGGTATTGTTTTTAAATTTATAAATTCAATGCTTTTAAGATTTTTTTAAGGTATTATTTTTAAATTTATATGCAATGCTTTTAAGATTTTTTAAGGTATTATTTTTAATTTCATAAATTCAATGCTTTTAAGAATTTTTAAGCTATTATTTTTGAATTTATATGCAATGCTTTTAAGATTTTTTAATAGATTATTTTTAAATTTATAAAAGCAATGTTTTTAAGATTTTTTTAAGGTATTATTTTTAATTTCATAAATTCAATGTTTTTAAGATTTTTTAAGGTATTATTTTTACATTTATATGCAATGCTTTCAAGATTTTTTAAGGCATTATTTTTAAATTCATAAATTCAATACTATTAAGACTTTTAAGACCCCGCGGGAACCCTGATCAAGTTAAAGTCCCAAAGGGTGCACAATTTTCTGTTTTTGTCTTGGGCGCCATGCAGCCTGGTTGCTTCCTTCCTACACTGAGGAAGATAAGAGCGAATTTAAGCTCAGTTCAGTTGGAAACAGACCGAGTCCATCTCGAAAGATGGGTCAGATACCGGTTCCTGATCTCAGACCTGAAAATTAGTCAGGGGATAATCAGGGGAAATGAACTCTGGTTCACTATAAGTAGACCGAATGTGTCCAGTCTGAATACACCCAAACTAAAAGACTGTTGACATTTACATGTTTGACCTTAAATCGTGTGTGCCGAGATGACTGAGTAATACAAAGGATAAGAGGATCCATCAGACCGAACGCCCTCAGCGGGGCTTCGCTTCATCACTTTAGGACTTTAAAGTGGGGGTGGCGTGACCTTGTCGAGCAGCCAAAATCTGTTCAATTCCCAGCTGTCACCTGTCGGTTTTCACATTTGTGTCACTACTTTCCCCTCTTCTAAATATGTTAAAAAAAACACAAAAAAAAGGTCTGAAAAACATTTCTATGAAAAATCGAGTTTCTTGCATTGATCTCATATGCAAAGTTTGGAAAATATTTCCTTAAATAGGACATAAAAACAACAGATTTCTATGTCATTAAGACGATCCTCCCTCCATGAAAAGCTGTTTACTGAACTCCTTCCATTTACTGTGGCTTTGTGGGCATTTTTCTCATTAAACTCCTGCGTTAGAAGCTCGTATGTGATGGCGAGGGATGGTTTATAATGCTCATCCTCCCTAAAGGAAACAGATGGAGTCTATTTCTGTCACTCATGGGAAGGTATTGGCTTGTGGCTCTTGAGTTCTCTCATTAGGAAAGACCAAGAGAAAGCTGGATTTGTGGGTGAGATGCTTCCGCCACAAGACACCACCCCAGCTTGTATTTACAGCTGAGTTGAAAAAGTTTTCAGAACAATCTGAGGCCTTGATTTAGTAAAAGTACATTCGTCTGACTTTCTGGGAAATTGGATTCATTCAACCAAATAAATTCTCAATATGCACACTGCAAAAACAGCAGAGAAAAAGCTAAATTCTTAGAATTTGAGTCTTTAAATGAGCAAAAAAATAATAATTCTGCAGATATGGTAAGATAAATCAACTTACCAGGAATTCTTATTTCAAGATAAAAAATATTAAAGATAAAAAATAAAAAAGACAAAATTTCTCAAAGAAAGCAATTTTTTTTTTATTCTTAAGTGTATGCTTTGGAGTGCTGGAGGGCGCTGGAGAAAACGTTCTGATGCACGGGGAGAATGTGTGAACAGAAAGAACCAGAAACTTTGAGCATTAATATTAATTAATTAATTAATTACAGACAAATTTGTGCTTTTTTAATTAAGGTAATGTCATTTTTAATCTATAACTGTCATCATGTTCTCAGATATAAAAAAAAAACACTACAGTTCACTTGCATGAACGTTTATTTCAACTTAGCTGAAAACATATATTATGGTAGTAATAAGAAGAGGTCGATTTTTTTGTATTGCTAAGGAAACGGTTTCCTCCTCATTTTATGTGTCAAATTAGAGCAATGTGTTTTGTTTTTTCATAATTGTTCAAGATTTTAAAAAACCCTTGTTGCTGTAAAAGTAAGGATTAAAAGTCTGTTTTATTAGGAAAACTTCAGTCACTTTTTTTAGCTATATTATGATCTTTAATGAACCACAATGTCATGAATTTTAATTAAAATATCTCAAAATGAGGCTTTTTACACCAAATATTAGATTAAAAATAGATTAATTAATTACAGATCGTGATGAATTCATCACACGAAAAATGAATCTCATGACAGCACTATACAAAACACAATGTTTGCTATGAGTGTTTACATTTAGTCTGTAGTCGTCGTTCCAAAAGGGAAAAAATCCTCATCGAAAGGCAACAAAACGTATTAATACTGTATCTACAAGTGCATATATGTCTTTTTTATGATTAGGACCAATTGTAATGGCAATATCATTTCTTAAAAAGTTTATTTTCTAATCATTTTGTGATCAATAGATTTGATATATCCTTGTATTTTTTTGTTTTATTGTATTTTTTAGACATTTATTGAAAAATCTCAGCTTCTAGATGAGTGAGAGACTAACATAGAAATGGTCACTGACGGCTGACTTTATGTCTTTTTCATCTTTGTTGCCAATGTCATATTTTCATCTTGGATGTTTCTCTTTCACAGATGTTTGCTCCTCTCCTCCGTGGCTCCTTTGCTGTACTTTTCTCCTCTCCAGGGCCTTCCCGCTGCACTCTGGAGCCACTGGCTTTGACAGCTGCACCTGTTGCTAAATACTCACAACGGCGTCTCTTTCCCAGATGCTACCTATCCCATTCCAAGTTTTACCTTTTGCCAGCTTCTCCTAAATTCCTTTTTGTTATTTTTGAAAATAGGGCTGCACACTATGAGGAAAACTTGCGATTTGATATTAATGATCAATATTGCGATGATGATATAATACTAGAATAAAATAAAACATTTCCAGTATTATTTAAATAAAAGTCAACATAACTTAAATTATACTCCAAATGACCCTGGGAGGCGGGCATCTGACACGAAAGGGCTCCATCTGATTGGTCAACGACGTGAAGGGATCCATCCGATTGGTCAATAGTATAAAGGCCTTTGTTTGATTTACATGAGTACAAGCATTTAAGTTAACTTATGCATTTTTTTGCGATTTGCTTATTACATAGGCTAATATCACCATGACGATAAATATTGAGATAAATTTGCCAATAATCCTGTGAGAATAAGATGTGGAGATCTTCAGGCTTAGTGCTGGGTATTGAGAATAATTTCCAGAATCAATTAGATTAGAACCATTAGAGCCTGGTCGTTTGGATTCTAATTTTTTTTTTTTTTATTCCTCCAATCCACTCACTTCGATTCAATTCAATTTTAAGTTTACACATTTATACACATTTGCTTAGAAATACATTAATAATATACTAGATGATTTGAATATATTTATATTAATCTGATACAATTCACATACTGTAAAATATATTAGTAAAATAATCAGATTGGAAGAATTTCTAACAAAAATGTTCAGATCATTAACATTGTAAACATTGTTCTGCTTCTCCTGGAGGGCATTTCAGTTTGGCCACCAGGTGGAGCTCATGCTATAGCAGTACACTTTAATAGGCAAAGAAAGAACAAACAAAACGTTTTAGACCACAAATGGTTACTTTAAAAAATGTTTTCGTCTGGAAAATTAATGTCTGAGTTTATAAGAATGTCCATTTAGTCAGAAATGTATGTTTACGTCAGCCTAGCATTAGCATTAGCCACCCTATGGGAAATCACATTAAACGTTAGCATCAAGCTAGCAGATTTTAGCTTTATGTGCAAGATTGATCTATAGATAGATCTATTCAAATCGATTTGAATTAACCCAGCCCTATTTAGGCCCTTAGATATATCAAAAAATGAGGTAAAATCCTCCATTAGAGCTAAAGAGTGGCATCAGACTGAAAAGTAAAGACATAATAAAAGTGAGTTTAGCAGCAAAAAATAAAGTTTTGATTTCAAAACAAAAAAACTAAGAGGAAAACCTGCATCTTTACAGAAGATCAACTTTAAAGAAGACAAATGTGAACGAGATTAATATAAATCAGTAAAAAATAGTTGTATATGTCCCCTACAGTTTGGAGAACTAAAGTGAGAAATAAAATAATGCAGTTTAATCAGTCCGAATCTCTTAATTTAAAGAAAAGTTGATCCCAGCAAACATTCCTCGGATTATTGAACACCTTTGAATTAATAAATAACATGTGTCTCTTCTTCAAAAAGCTTAAAACCCTTTTTCTTCTGCTGCTCGACCATCTGGCAAGGATTGTATCCGTTTTGGAGCAACACTGTTTCGTTGCTCTCCATGGCAACCAAGAATGCCGGGGACAGGAGCTCCATCTGAGAGAAGTGTTTCTGCACTGTGGCCTCCAGATCTTCGTTCCACCAAAGTCTCAAAGCAGCATTTCTGACTGCTAGGTAGGAGTGCCGGATAAACCACTAAAATAAATCTCTTTTGGAGCAGAATCCAACCCTCTGAATGGTTTACAGCTATGGTAGATTTAAAACACACCATCATTTTTAACTCCACAATGCTTTAAATCTAAAGAAAAAAAGCTATTTTTAACCCCACAAGTTGCAAAAAAAAACTTCTCAAAGTTGTTGGTAAACGTGCTGAGAGGCTTTGCTCTGAACAAACAATCACACATGGAGACTAAACCCAATCTGTTTGCTAATCCTCTGAATCTCTATGGCATCACAGCTCCATAGAGGCATCATTATGATTTAAATCTACGTATAATAACAATATCCGTTTGGTTTTTTGTTTTTTTTTTTGCTGTCTGCGCTGCTGACACCGGCCATGTTTCTCTCTCCAAACTACACAATAAATCGTGCTTCCCCTGAGAGGAGCCGGATGACGTCAAGCTTTCCTTATTCATCGTCTCTCCATATTCATTGATTCGATGATTCTCTGAAGTGAGCTGGATGTCGGGACAAAGTGACTTTGAGATCTGACAAAACCAGAATGTTCAGAAAGTTAAACTCATGTTATAGAAAATAAAAAAAGAAAAGTTTTATTTGAAAAACTTTTTTTCACTAAAAGGTTTTATAGCCGGGTAACGTGTTAAGTAATATCAAAATGCAGATTTTGCAAACTTAAGAATGGACTTTTAACTCCTGATGAAGATAATCAGTTGTGCTGCAGCACTGCCCTCTAGTGGTAGAGTAAAGGACTACACGTACCAGAGAGTGAGGGCTTCTGGGAGTGTAGAGCTGACGGGACGCTGACGATCAAGCGGTTATCTTCTATCAGAACTTCTTTCATCTCTGAGACGCTAAAACAAGAAGAAACGTGATCTGAATGCTTATTAATTCACATACAAACTTGTCAGGTTCTACCTCGGGGAAGCAGAGGACCGATATCTGCCCAGCACCAGCGTTTCATACGGCTTCTTGTGCTGGGAATCAAGAGGAAACACAAACTGACCCAAAGTGGTGACCTGAGAAAAAGAAAAGACAATCAAAAAGGAGTTGAGGCATTAAGATCCTGCAGGTTTGAATGTCCCGTACCTTGACCCAGAACCATTTAGCCACGACCTGCACGTTCCAGTGTGGATACAGCTCGTCGCACACGAAGCGAAGGTGGCTGGGCCTGTTTGTTACCCAGGTGACTACCAAGCAGTTTGGAGACGCCAGCTGGGGAATGGGGAGCCGTTTCAGCTGGGATGAGGGCAAAGAACTGTATCTGGGTTGAGATAATTAATCAAATTAGCCTTTTTACCATTCATATTTTTAATTTTACACACTGTAGTAATTGTTTGAAATATTATTTTCTTTAAATCTTCTGTACAGTAAATGTTTTCTTCTGGGAAAAGGCGTGCACGCCCACCATCTCTATGCACTATGTGCTAAATATGCTTCTGCATTTATTTTGTGTTAAAAAAATAGGAAGAGGTCCATCTTCTACTCTCTAATCTCAGTGGAGTTTTCAGCATTAATCTTATCATTAAAGTTGTATAAATGACATTTATCAAGGGCACTAAAGACTCACTCTGAGGAAAATGGTGTTTTTCACGTGATTTTTTGCATTTTTTCATGATGGAGGGCATATATTAAGAAAATGAATTTGTATTTCTGTCCCATTAGCAGTGAAATGGTCTCTCCACATTTGACCCATCCCCTGGGGGAGCGGTGAGCTGTAGACACAGCCGCGTTTGGGGGAATTATTTGTTAGCTTAATCCTCCAATTCAGGAGTGTCCACGGAAGGGGCCTTAACCAAAGGTCAATATGTGACGACTTGGAAGTGAGAATGTGTTGGCAGTTCACCTTGACACATGAGTGGCCAAGGTAAGAACTGAACCTCCGACCATCCAATCAGAGGTCACCCGCTCCACCACTGACATTAAAACCCTACATTTTCACATGTTCTTGTGGCATTTTTTGATAATGGAGAAAATTTAGCCCAAATTTTATTCTGGAGATCTTTTAAGTCAAATAAATGTGAATCAGGAGCAGATGAAAAAGGCAGTTTGA
>NC_050531.1:6316663-6318408 GCF_002922805.2 Oryzias melastigma | reverse complement strand
CCATCTGCTACTCTCTAATCTCAGTGGAGTTTTCAGCATTCATCTTATCATCAAAGTTGTATAAATTACATTTACCAAGGACACTGAAGACTCACTCTAAGGAAAATTGTATTTTTCACGTGATTTTTTTTTCATGATGGAGTGCATATATCAAGAAATTGAATTTGTATTTCTGTCCCATTGGCTGTCATGCACCCAATTAGGTGAGTGAAATGTTCTCTCCACATTTGACCCATCCCCTGTGGGAGCGGTGAGCTGCAGACACAGCCGCGTTTGGGGAATTATTTGTTAGCTTAATCCTCCAATTCAGGGGTGTCCACGTCTAGTCGTCAAGGGCCGGCCTCATGCTGGTTTACAGAGATCATGACTCATCTGCTATTGATTATCTGAATCAGGTGTGTCTAGCTAATAAGGAACTTTAACAGAAGGTTAGCTGGAAAACATGCACCCCTATTCTAATCCAACCCTTTTATATTGAGTGTCTTTGGTCTGATTTTGAACTCACCACCTTCCAGTTTCAGGGCGAACACTTTACCATAAGACTACTGAGCTGTTCTTCTTTTGTATTTCTTTGTTTAAATGGTTGTGAATCAGGACCAGACAAAAAAATGCAGTTAGAAAAAGACTTTAGCAGCGATGTAGATTCCCTATTGTGATGCATCCACTTGTAGACGACTAGATTCATAAACGTTTTTGTTTTCCTCATCTGACCTGGACTCTGGCTCCAAACTGTACGGCTGGATAGCTCCAATATTGCTTGACCTTTTTTTTTTTCACCGGTGATATGTCAGGGTTATGAGGGGCTGTAAGCTAGTGGGAGAGTATGTAAACAAAGGGATGATGGGAAATGGGGGCGGGCTTACTTTGCCTGAAACTCCAAGGTGAATTTCTCATGAACTCTTGCTGAAACTTTACAAGATAATGACAGGTTTTCTGAACCGGAACCGGACCAATACCGCGATGTGTATTGCACTGGTACCCAAACCTGACCAGATGCGGTACCGGGCGTAAACCAGATGCGAACCAGTAGGGTTAAGGTTAGGGTAGCGGTACTGCATCCCGAGGGTTGCGGACCCTTGATTTTAAGAACAGTCAGCACACCAAAAGATGACGAGATGGAGACACCGCGCCAAATAGTGACGTGGAAGGGGCCTTAACCAGAGGTCAATTTGTGACGACTTGGAAGTGAGAACGTGTTGGCAGTTCAGCTTGACACATGAGTGGCCAAGGTAAGAACTGAACCTACAACCATCCAATCAGAGGTCACCCGCTCCACCACTGACATTAAAACCCTACATTTTCACATGTTCTTGTGGCATTTTTTTGAAAATGGAGAAAATTTAGCCCAAATTTTATTCTGGAGATCTTTTAAGTCAAATAAATGTGAATCAGGAGCAGATGAAAAAGGCAGTTTGAAAAAGATCTTATTTGTGAACTAGGAAATAGACGAGGCGGGGCACAAGCTTCTCTGAGCCCTCAGTAAAGGGGGAGGGGAACGGGGGATGGGGTTATTCTATGCTCACAACTTAAAGGCAAATTTCTAATGAACTGCTGCCACTCTACAGAAACTATTAACTAGAAAGCGACATTTTTTTATTATTATTTTGGCTAAAATCAGTATCAACCCACTTTAAAAATAGATTAAAAGTCTTCAGTGATTTTTTTTGGAATGTGACTCTAGGCATTTTGTTTTTTCTTTTTTTAATTTGACAAATTTTTTAATCTCTCCCCTCAAAGAATAACAT
>NC_050531.1:6279078-6310840 GCF_002922805.2 Oryzias melastigma | reverse complement strand
CCCAAGTGACAAATTGCCACGTCTTGTTTATGTGTTTGACTTAGAATGTATATGAATATTTAATGAGTCTGTTTCAATACACCCGTTGACTCCTAGTTCTTCAGATAAATAATCATGACGTGATCCAACTCTTAAAGCTCTAGGGCTGAGGGTAAAACAGTTCTGCTGTTACTATTCCACTTTTTTAGATGGAAATCTCAACTTCTGCAAAGATCTGTTAGTTCTTTGACCATGGTGCAGGCCTTGTTCTCATTTAGTAAAGATAAAAGATAATCATCTATCTGCACTCCACTCTCGACCACAGATGCTGATTTGTCTGTAGCATCTTCTGCAATTGTCTTAATGCAAACTTGGCCGCAACTAGGTGAAGATGTTGCCCCAAACAATTGCACTGTTTTCCAAGTTCATTCAGATAGCCATCAGACCTCATATGATAACACAGTATTTCAGTGTTTTCTGGTGGTACTTTCACTTTAATGATACATTGCTTTTATATCTGACATTAGAGCAATATGATCGTGTCTAAAACGAGTTATCGCTCCAAGTGTGTTTGTTGAAAACAAGACCTTGTAAAGTTCTCCGTTCAGTGATGTTCCCTTAAACAAAGCTCCACAATCGAAAATTACGCATATCTTGTGTTTCTTTGGGTGGTACACCCCATGGTGTGGTGTATACCACACCTTTCCGTTCTCACAATCTATTTGTTCTTTAGACAAAGGTTCTGCAAAACCATTAGAGATTAGGTTTGAATCTTCACAGAAATCTTTGTTTTTCTGTTTTCTGCACAACTAATGGTTCCCGAGTAATTTGACAGACTCAATCCTGAGTGGAAGAGCTATGCTATAATGACTATCAACCTCTTTACCATGGTCTCTGATGGAGTTCATGAACTTTACATCTTCCCGTGACATGTCTTGTCACTCTTTACACGTCTTTTCTGGCAGTCATGGTTAAACAGTTGCAAACACAACATTTCTATTTCTGTTGATGTCACATGGTTTATAGTGGCAACTTGGTCATTTTTAGAGTTGTTCTCTTTCAACCGATTTTAATAACCCATTTTAAGACTGTTCGAACCGCGAAAGAACCATCATTTGTGCTGTGAATTACTTCCCAAGGTTCTTTGTGCTTCGTGGACAGGAATGCCCTCTCTTGTGTGACTGGAATGTCTCTGTGAGTTTAGGTACCAGATAAATCAATGTATTTTTTTTCACACCACATACACAAACCATAGATCAAATAACTCTGAAGAAGCTTTTTCTGACCCATTGGGGGGAAATTTGATGCATTAATTGCATGCTGTTTGATTGGAAAATTGATTTGAATGATGCGCACCAGGGTTGGAGAATCCGCGATACACCCGTGTGCAAGTGATCCGGATCCGTTAAATTGACTTGCTTTTTTTTTTCGCCATGAGCACGTCCTCAAAGGTGTTGCTCTTCGCCCTCCCAAGTCTTTTTTTTGCATCAATTCAGAGGTTGTTATGTCTGCGCACCAGCCCTCCAAGTGTCCCGCTTCTTTCCTGTAATTGGACTCTTTGTGGTTGGTGATGTGTTCAACCAATACTTGTCCATTATCCATTATCTTCACAATCTTCTTGGATGACTCGCTGAGCAGTCTCATGTGAGAAGGGTCAACATGGGGGTCAGCACCTTTCTCAAGGGGGGAGCCTCTGCTGAGGGTGAAATAGAAGACATTGTTGTTCTTCACAGACTTGCCCCTTCCTTGTTTCTGTTTTATGACCACTGGATCACATTCCGCTAGACTTTTTTTTTCCTATCCCTGTTTGGAAGAGCCTCTAAGATTGCTGAACTATTTTTTTTAAAGGTTTTAATGCTTTTAATTTGTGTTTGATTGTCAGAAAGCTTTTCTGAAAAAGGACTGTACTAAAAATGTTGTAAGTTCGTACCCTGTTTTCCCAAGAGAATGACTACATTTGTTTCTGCACACTGAGGTGCAGCTGTGACCAAACAAGTATAAACACATATTTGGTTCGACACTCGTATGTGAAAGAAACAATGTCATACGTTGCACAGGTCTCATTAATTTAAATAAGTCGTATCTTCTGCTCGGTCTGCAGAGTTGATCCTTCCCAATTCCTCCTGCGTGGGTGTAAATGGCTTGTACATCTCAGCTCCATGATAGCTGCAGCTTGCAGTTTAGCAGAAATCAAACATCACAAAATGTTAAACATCACTATAAAATATGATTTCGTATTGTAATATGAATTAAACTAACAAACTCAAATCAAAAACTCTCAATATGTTTTTATTTGGCATTCAGAGATTAATTGTCTACGCTATTCAGTTTAAATCTCCATTTTTGGGTTTGTTTCGGTTTGATATATAGTGTTTGTGCATTATAGAACATCAACAAAAAAATCAGAAAAGTCCTTTTTGAATTTTGCTGATAAGCAAGTATGCAGTAGGGATGCAACGATTCATTTTTACCATGGTTTGTTCAATGATGTAAGACACGGTCTGGTTTTAAACCAAGAAATGTGGGATCCATAATGTGTTTTAATTTTCTTATGATAGATAGATAGATAGATAGATAGATAGATAGATAAAAATAACCTTATGGTTTATTTAACTTCTCAAAGGACAATGAATTAAGGAAGAACTGTGAGTCCGATGTAATCAGAAATACATTCTAGGACTCAGAACTTCCAATGTCGTAAAAACCCTCTTTGGAGATCTTATCAAGATGTTTGAGAATCCGGCTTCACGTTGGATGCTAAAAGCCCCAAATGTAACCTTGAGCCCCCAAAAGGTCTGTTACCTCTCAGTCTTTATGTCTTGATAATGAAGACACTTGACAGTTCCTCTGAAGGATTTACAGAAACAGCGATTTTCGCTAAAAATGACCTTTTAAAGAACACTTTCAGTTGCCCTCCCCTGATGGACTCCTTTGTAAAGTTTATGACTTTACAACACCTACATCCATTGGGGGGCCATAAACTCAGCTTAAGACAAACTACAACAACCATTTTACTTCAATCACCCTTTTACACAAATGTTATTTGTTATGTTGAATGTAATTAAACTGGCACAATGGTAAAGTTAAGCTAAACCCACTTTGATTTAACTTTTTGAAAACGTATTTCATGATTGATTGTTTTCTGCACCAAAGTACACCAAATAAAAACTTAGAATAGAAATTACAACTGTTGTTGGGGAAATCAATTTGGCAATATATCGCGATATTTAGTTTGATGATACTTGTGTTGATTTAAAATGCTAACAAGACAATATTTAATTATTTATGACCATCCTTTGGCGTCTCATTCACTTAAAAAAATATTTGAAACTCAAAAAAAAGTTTTGATATGGAAATTTTGAGATTTGAAATCTGAAAAACAACATTTGAAGCTGAAAATAAACACGTTTATTTTAGAATTTCAATAAGTTTCTGACATTTTACTTTTTCAATTTGTTTTATTTGGATTTCAAATAATATTGGCCCCAATTTTGCTCCATAGAAGCATTGTAAAGCGTTTAAAGCATTAATGTTCACCTTTAATGACCATTTCTTAACTTTTTTTTGTTAGAAGGTGTGGTTTGGAACAAACTTTAAATTTTTTATAAAACAATTTTGTTTAATGTTTGGAAGCTTTATTTTGGCTGATCAAATAATTTATTTTCAATCTGAATAAGTCCACCTGAAAGTTTTTTTGTGTGTTTTTCTTTGTAGTGTTTTGGTATTGACCCACATGAGTCTTTTGTGTTGGCCACACCGGGCAAGACAGTTGTGGATTATGCACTTTTTGGTGAGTAAATCGGGTGCAAAAGTTAAAAAGCACGAGAAAAGGTGTACTCGCCTGTTTTTGTGGAGTACACATTCCTGTTTTTTTGTTTTATTGTAGATGAGCTTCAGGATGAGTGCACCCTGTACTTGTGGCAGCATAAAGATCAGACTCTGCCGACTTCGACGGAGAAAAACATTATGTTCACGCCTCATTATGACACCCTGATCAAGAGTGGGACTCATGAGTACTACGCCGAAAACCAGAAAGCTCTGCGTAAGTATCAAACAGTGTTGTGAAAATATACACAGGTGTGCAGCTTTCTGATTCGTCCTTTTCACAGCTTACGCTCTTGCTGAGCTGGTGGACAATTCCCTTTCAGCCACAGCTAAAAACAAAGGGTTGAGGACCATAGAGATACGACTGGTTTGTTACACCCTGTCCATTTCATTAACATTCTTTATTATATGCTATTTTATTTTTAACTTCTGCTTAATGTCTTATGTGTTGGCAGGTATTTGAAAAAACTCTTGGAAAAAATGGAGTTCTTGTTTTGGATAATGGGTGTGGCATGACATCAACTCAACTCAACAATTGGGCCGTCTACAGACTCTCCAAGTTTTCAAGGCAAAATAGCAAATTTTCAAGGTTCGTTTGAATAGTTTTTAGTTTAAGTTTATTTGCTTTATATGGAAACCTTAAAATGACCTCAGTCAAACAAGGCGCCACACGTTAAAAGTTCTAAGAACAATACGAAATACAGTTAAAATGTTAAAACAATTCCAGAGAAAAAATACAGATACTTTACCCAAAATTGTTTTACCACTGACCTGATTTGACAGTCAAGTTTACAATCCCTGTCAATTTTAAAACCCAGGCTAGACGTGTTGTAGACATAGACTGTTTAAGATGTGGAGCCAAGGGGCCCAGCTCCAGTGAAGAGGGGTCACACAAGTATGGCAATAATTTCCGCCATAAATCCCCCACGGGCATACATTAAGCTTCATGTATGCAAAAAATGTACTCCAAGCATGCAAGGAATGATCCACAGGTGCAGGACAGTTTCTACACCCGCTCCTCTACTCCTGCACGCTGGTAAAACCTCTTTTCTGCGTTTGTGAAACCTCTTCTCCACCTTGGTGAAACCTCTTCTCCGCACTGGTGAAAGCTCTTCTCCATGCTGGTGAAACCTCTTCTCTGTGCTGTTTAAAAACACCAGAACACCAAACACCATCCCTTCTGTTTTTTTTATCATTAAAACTTAAAAAACTTAGAGTCATCCAGTCTTTGATGTCTTGTAAGCAAGACAGTAATGTTGTAACGGAGCCTTCTTTCTTTATCGGTAAATTAATCTAATTATTGTCAGCTTAACAAAGAAAGGAGACTGTTTTCTCAGGATGGAGCTAAGAGGTAGAAAGTACCAAAACAGAGCCCCTCCTCCTGTTCCTACAGTTTGACTCAAACTTTCACTGTATGCTTGTATATGTCACTTTAAACTAAAGAGTTTTTTACCCCCTCCTACTCTAGTGAGAAAGAAGGATATGTGCGCCCCGATGACGTCCCCCGCAGTCTAAACAGTGATATATCTTACTTTGGAGTTGGAGGAAAGCAGGCAGCATTCTTCATTGGGGATTCAGTCAGGGTGAGTCTGAAGGAGCAAAACCCAAACCTCTAGTCTGAAATTTGAACCTTCAAAAACTTTAGTCTGGTTTCAGAAAGGAGCTATTATTTCATCATTCATCTTCCAGATCGCTTCTTCCCTTTTGGGGTCGCGGGGAAGGAGCTATTTCTTATGTTAAACAGTCCAGCTAAGAATAGATTCATATACAAAGCAGACATGCAAGCTCTATCCATACATCTTTCAAACCCTCTTAACTCCTTTTTGGGTCATGGGGTTGCTTATGTCATTCATAGCTATATATGGACAATGTAAAGTCACCAATAAACCAAGAAAGTACATTTTCTGGACTAAGGGAGGAAACCAGAGAAAACTAGTACCTGCAAGAGGAGAAGATGCAAACTTCACACTGAAAGGTCTGAGCCGGGATTTGATTTAGGGCCTTCTGGCTGTGAGCCAAGGGTGCTAACCACCACCACACTGTTCAGCATACACATTTTTATTATTGGGAAAAAAACAAAGGGATAAACATAAAATGTTTAGCATGCTTTGACACCATGCTATCTATATCTGTGTTGAGGTGTGGTGCGAAGTTTTACTTGTGCTTGTAAGTTTACATACCCTGGAAGAAATTGTGATTTCTTGGTTATTTTTCATAGAATATCTTTTTTCCCCACTCATAGTTAGTGGTTGTGTGAAGCAAAAGGAAAGTAGAGGAGTTGAAGTATCTAGGGTCAACAGTTCAGGGTAATAAAGAATGTGGAGAATAAGTGAAGAAGGGAATGCAAGCAGGATGGAGAAAAGTGTATGGTGTGAGGTGTTATAGTTTCAGCTCATATGAAAAGAAAGGTGTACACAGCTGTGGTGAGACCAGCCATGTTGTTTAAACTATAAACAGTGGGACTGAAGAAAAGACAGGAAGCAGAGCTGGAGGTAGCAGAGATGAAGATGCTGAGGTTCTCTTTGGGAGTGACCAGGATGGATAGGATCAGGAATGAATACATCAGAGGGACAGCACATGTTAGAGGTTTTGGAGATAAAGTCAGAGAGGCCAGACTGAGATGGTTTGGACATGTTCAGAGGAGAGACAGTGAATATATTGGTAGAAGGATGCTGAGTCTAGAGCTACCAGGCAATACGTCTAGAGGAAGACCGAGGAGGTTTATGCAGCTGTGAACAGGCTGTGAACCATCAGTGGATCACTTATGGTTTGGGGATGTTTGAGCTACAAAGGGACATGAAACTTAGTCAGAATTGATGGTAAGATGAATGCAGCACGTTATCAGAAGCTACTGGGGGGAACTTGCAGTCTTTAACTCGGAGGCTGCGCATGGTATGAACTTGGACATTTCAACACGACAATGATCCAAAACACAAAGCCAAGTCCACCTGTCATTGGTTCCAACAGAATATGGTTTTGGAGTTGCCGCCTCAGTCTGGGAAGATTTTAACCCTTCCGCTCTCCTTAGTTTGTTTACATTAAAAGTGGGGTCATCTGGACCCCCCAAGACAGTGCGCTGAATTTTTTTTTGATTTTTGAGTTTCACTAATGTCCATGACAGACATAAAATCCTGTCCACCTTTGTCATGGAAGAAATCACATATCAATATGTGGTAGGAGTCAACTGGACCCCAAAGAGAGCGGAAGGGTTATACTGGTAGTTCAAGCAAGACAGCCCAAAAACGTAAAGGAACTTGAGGTTTTCTGCCAAAAAAAATGGGCTGCTTTACTATTAGAGGAAATATAGAATCTCATCCACAACGACAACAAGAGACTTGAAGCTGTTGTTGATGCAGAAGCAGGCATTACAAGGTATTAAGTGGGGTATGTCAACTTGGGGCTGCACAGTGGCGCAGTAGTTGGCACCCTTGCCTCACAAAGCAAGAAGTCCCGGCTGGTGGACCTGAGATAGAACACCAACTGGGGACCTTTCTGTGTGGAGTATGCCTTGGTTTTCTCTGGGAACCCCTGCTTCCTCCCACTGTCCAAAAATATGCATCATAGGTTAATTTGTGACTCTAAAATGCCCCTAGGTGTGAATGTGAGTGTGAATGGGTGTGTGATTGAGGCCCTGCGACAGACTGGGGACCTGTCCAGGGTGTACATCTTCCATATTCTTTAAAAAATAGCCCAGAATTCAAAATTTCTTCTGGGTATGTAAACTTATGAGCACAACTGGAGCTGTTTGTGTCTCTATAAGTTAAAGAGATTTGGGTTTCTTGGAGCCAGTGGGTACTTCCTGTTTGGAATACCAAGGGGGAGGGGTCCCTCAGTCCAGTTCCCATTTACAGTCAATGGTCTTCATCAGGGGTGTCCAAAGTCAGTCCTCGAGGGCCAGTGTCCTCCGTGTTTTTTCAACTAACCTCCCATTGAGGCTTCTTATTGGCCGAACACACCTGATTAACTGGATCAGCAGCAAATAAGGGAGGGTTTCTGGAAAACCAGCAGGAGGCCGGCCCTCGAGGACTGACTTTGGACACCCTTGGTCTACATTGTATGCAATTGTCACCAATAGCCTTATCATACTCTCAATACCCATCTACACCCAGGCTCACCAAGGTGCACCATCTCAGTTGCACCACAGTCAACTTTGTGTGTATTTCTGTTGTCTGGTCTTGTTTGGCTCGCACTGAAATGCATTTCTGAAATGTGTTCTATCTTTTAGAGTGACAAACAAAAGAATCTTGAGCGAATAATACACTTGTAGAACTTTTTTATAGGAAGTGCAATAAATTATGCTGTTTTTGTTGTTGTTTGTTTACTGTTAGATGATCAGCAAACCGTGGGACTCTCCATATGTGCATGAATTGGCTTTATCCAAAGAGGATTTTCAACGAAAGGAGGAGAACAACGAGGATGTTTACACGGGGAGGATTGTAAGCAGAATGGTGGGTGCTTTTCCAAAGGCTTTGTGCAGGTCGCCGTGGGACCTAAATGTTTAATTGCGCTATCTTTCTGCAGCCATGTGACCCCTCCCAAATAACAGACGATGAGCGCTTTCTCCATGATGTTGTTCGGGAGGAGTCTGGGAAACAGAGCTTCACTGTTGTCGTTATCACAGGAATCCTGACAGACCACATAAACTATCTGAAGCAAGACTTTGAAACGTGGACCAGAGAGCTAGCGTGAGCCCCCCCGTTCTATAAATAACGACATCTGAGCCTTCTGCTGTTTACAAAACAGAGGTTTCTGTTTTGCAGGCACATTTATCACTACTACATACACGGCTCCAATGGAAATGTCTTGAGTCAACCAAGCTGTCCAAGCAGAGATCTTACCCAGAAAATCGACATTTTGGTAAGGATGTTTACTATTAGTGACCACATGCTGGGATGGTGAGAAGCTTTGAGGTTATGGACATCACTTATAAAAGCTTCCTCAAACAATATATTTTTATAGAAAAATCCAAACCCACAACATATAAAACAACATATTTGTGTCCTTTCCAAGATTGAATTTCTTGATCGTAAGTTTCAGACATGATAGGAATCAGATTTTCTATCTCGATCAGGGATCGACTATTTGATTCCAATTTTTATAATCAGCGCTATATTTCAAGCTTATTGTTACCAAATAAATGCTCTACTAAAAGTCTCCACATAATGAAAGGATCACAACATTTTCTTGCCATAAAGTGCAGCAGAATACAGCAAGATGTTCATAGATTTGGACTTCCAGGATCAATGTCTCTTTAAAACTTGACAGCAAGAGTATTTTGAGACAGAGTATCAGACAGAATTTTAAGTTTTTGCTTGATTTTATGTGAATTCAACACTGAAAAATGGCAAAATAAAGTTAATGCTAAAAAGGTGAAGCTGTGCTGATGAAAATTATACCAGGTAAGCAAGTAAGTAGTCTTTCAAATTGAACATACAGAATCTAAGGGCCTAAAACTCAGATTTCAAAGGGTTAATGAGCCCTTCGAAGTTTCCATACAGCGGTAAAGGTCATCAATGTCAGCCATCCAAACCCGCCTCTCTTCCAGGTCTCGTTCAGGTTTGCAGGAAATGCCATTTTCAAGTCAAACTTGTTGTTTTTATCCAGGTCACGTTGCGGGAAAAGCCTCCAAAAAGTCCCATTTTGCTGAATCTCAGATACGTGAACAATGACATGCAGACTCTGTACATCAACGCCGCTGCTGACTCCTTCGAGTTCCAGGCCACCACTGCAGGGGATGGCGGTAAAGTGGAGGGCGTCCTTCGCTATCATCCGTTCCTCTACGACAGGGAGACGTACCCCAAAAATCCGTGTGCTTCTCAAGGTACTCAAAACATTGAATAAACTCTTAAAATACGACACATCTTTAGTCTCCGTTCCTTTTGTTTTTTAGCCTCCGATAACGGTGACAGCGATGACAATGAAAGTGATGCTGGAGCAAGAGGGAAGAAGGACATCTTTGAGTGTTTCTGGAACGGACGGCTCATCCCGTACACCACCGTGTCTGAGTATGTACTTAAAGCTATGTTCACGCCGAATACGATTCATGTGGCGAGGTGTCCGATTTTAATGCTAAGTCAACCTACAGACGTGATCAGAAATCCTGTGAAGCATTTTGAGCATCCGGGGATGTTTCCAGAGTTTAAATACCTGGTAATGCTTCACTTTGCGTCGACCAATCAGAAAATAAGCTTCAGTAATGACGTGATGATTTGAACAGCAGCTGAAGTCCAAAACCAACATGGAGGAAAGCTGGCGTTCCCGTTTGTACTTCTCTCAAAATTGATATTATTTATACAATTAAAACCACAAATAAATGTGCAAGAATAAAGTTGTAAAGTTATGAGAAAGAAATCGTATGTTAACGAGAATAAAGTCTTAAAATTATGTTTAAAAAGTTGTGATTTTATGAGAACAAAGTCATAATAAGAGAAAGATTAGAAACTTTACAAAAACGAAACTGTAATAATATGTGAAGGAAGTCATAGTTTTACAGAAATCAAGTCCTAATATTATCAGAAAAAAGGGCAAAACTTTACAAGAATAAAGTTCTAAAATTATAATGAAAAAGTCGTAAATTTACAACAATAAAGTTGTAATGTAAAAAAAAGCTTTGAACTTTAAAATAATGTAGTAACTCAATTATGTGAAAAAAGTCATAATTTTATGAGAATAAAGTTATAAAAATATGGGAAAAAAGTTATTTTAAAAGAATGAAGTTGTAATATGAGATAAATGTCAAAATAATAATTTCTTAAAATTCTCATATTACTATGAGAAGGAAAGTTTACAAGAATAAAGTTGTGAAATTATGAGGAAAAAAAGTTTAAAACTTTACAAGAATATAGACATGGAATTTTGAGGAAAAAGTAGCAATTTTATGAAAATAAAATTGTAAAATTAAGTGAAAAAAGTAATGATTTTATAAAAATAAAGTCATAATATTATGAATATTTTTTTTAAAACTTTAAAAAAGTTTAAAACTTTACAAGAATAAATTTGTACAATTATCAAAAAAAGTAATTGTTTTTATGAGATTACATTTGTAAAATTGTTTGAAAAAAGTTTTGATTTTACAAGAATAAAGTCTTAATATTATGAGAAAAAAGTTAAAACTTTACAGGAATAAAATCGTACACTTATGAAAAAAAGCATAAACTTTACAACAGTTAAGTTGTAAAATTATAACAAATATATTTATATAAATGAGATTCAAGCTGTAATACTATGAGAAAGAAATCGAAATTTTATGGTGATAAAGTCATCATTTTATAAGAATTAAGTCGTAGAATTTTGTGAAAAAATATAATTTTTCAATACTAAATTCATATTATGAGAAAAAATGCAAAATTCTACAATAATAAAATTGTAATATTATGTGTAAAAAAGTTAAAGGTTACAAAATAAAGTTGCAAAATGATGAGAGAAACGTTATATTTTTATGAGAATCATGAATTTTTGAGAATAAAAGTCTTAATTTTATTTTATTTTTTTTTTGTAAGCATTCATCCACTTTATGAGTCTAGAAGTTATTGTTTATAAATTTTGCTAATTTTATTCTTATTTTTATTTTTTCCATCCTCGGACTAATGCGGGACAGTAAGTCGTCTAACTGGGTCACAGAGAATCAGAAGTACCGCTGAAAGCGCCCATCATGCAGACGCAGCTCCTGAAAATGAATCTCACTGTACCGGGAGATCTCTGAATGATCTCATTAATCCAGACATGGAGACGTGACAACTGACCCTTTTTTCCAGCGAAGGCCACATTTTTAATCCAAACCACCGGGAAAAAAATGTAAAAACGAGGTTTAGATCAAGTTTTTTTAGCAAGATGTGAAACCGTCTGAGCTCATTTGGCTCCATTAGTGCATACTTTTCATACTGCTTGCTTCCCAAGAGTTTTGTCTGTTTTAAAGAACTTGAACAGCTTCAGAGAAGTTAATAAAAAATGTACTCAGCTTTGCTGATCATTTCGTGGTTATAACCATAAAAACGTTGGGATTGGGATTCTTTCAGTTTTGTGAGGTGCAGGACACTTTTGCAGCTTCGTTCTTCTCTAAAGCAGAACATACATAGAAAAATCTGGATTTTTTTGCCCTTGACTTGCTTTCGTTGATGTTCTCCATCTGTCAAATGTCCAGCCTTCATCCTTCACGTTTTCTCACAGGTTTGACTGGTGCTCTCGACCAAAGAAAGGTTCGGCTCTGCCCGCCGAGTGTTTCAGTCGCCTTTCGGGGGTTCTCTTCACCAACGACAAATTTTCCGTCAGCACAAACAAACTCAAGTTTATGGAGTTGGAGCTGAAACTGAGGAACAAGGAAACCATCTTCACCCCCATTTTAAAAGACCAGGTGAGCAGCAATGTTTCAAGCAAGAAGACTGCAGAAACCCAATGAAATGTGAACATGAAACCTTAAAAAGTGACAAATTTTAAGGAAAAGTATTTCTGTATTTCTATTGATCATTTAATTGTTGGTTATATTTTTGGTTTTGCCTTCTGCCATAACCTACAGATTAAGACATCTTCTCTTCCTTAAAGGATTTTTTTTCATATTAAAACTTCTTTTAAATCTTATTTCTTTGCCTTTCAGCAAAAGTTTTCAAAAAGAGGGAACATAGAGAAGGAGTTCATGCAGTGGCTTCAAAGCTGCCATGAAAGGTACGACAAGCAGGTGAGGTTTTTTGGCTTTAGGAGGACCATAACACGAACCGATGTGCCCGGAAAACAAAACAGTCCCTGGGGAGAGTTCTCTGCCATCGAGTGGGATGGAAAAATCTACCAAACTGGCCAACTTGTAAGAACATTTCCTTTTTTTTAATACTAAAATGTATTTATTTTGTTACTCTTAAAGTATTTGTGTGTCATCTACAGGTGAAGTCTCAGAGAAAAACCCCTACCCTGTATGGCACTATAGTTCGATTCCTGCTCCATGGGGAGTATGATGGAGACGTCTTTGCCACTGGGGGAGAGGTGGAGGTCACTCGGGTAAGAACCAGACAGATTTGATCCACTCCTCTATTTTCAGTTCAGTTTTTTCACGTTTCATACTTGGGGTTTAATCGACTTAATCTATTCCTACAATCCAACCAGATCAATCTGTCTGAAGTTATCGAGTATATCCATTATAAAATCATTCTTAAATGGAATAAATTGAATATATTGTTTTGGAAAATACCATTTGATTGAGACATTGTAGGTTTGTTTAACGATAAAAACGACAATTACAACAGACAACACACACGATGACAGCAAAGAAAATGATAGATTTGTCATTACTGTCTAATATATGGAAACACTTACATGTGACCATACAAGGATTGTTTGATGTTTTAATTGTGTTTTCTTATAATAAAAGAACTAATGAGCTGTCATTAATTCTTGTTTACTTGTTTGTTCCCATATTTAATTTAAAATGGGGCAAAAAGTATTTAATCAGCCACTAACTGTGCAAGTTCTTCTACTTAAAAAGATGAGAGGTCTGTAATTTTCATCATAGGTATACCTCAACTATGAGAGACAAAATTAGAGAAAAACATCTAGAAATTATACATTTTCTGATTTTTTTAAAAAATATTTTTTAGTAAATATGGTGGAAAATAAGTATTTGGTCAATAGCAAAAGTTCATCTCAATACTTTGTTGGATACTCTTTGTTGTTAAGTCAGACATTTTCGGTAAATCTTCAGGAGGTTTTCACAAACTGCTGTTGGTATTTTGGTCCATTCCTCCATGCAGATCTCCTCTAGAGCAGTGATGTTTCCCTTCCTGGTGCAGGTCAACAATTTTGTTTCTGGTGTCCTAAGACAGCTCTTTGGTCTTGGGGTGTGACAGTTTGAGGTTGTGGACAGGTGTCTTTTACAGAGACCATGAGTTCAAACAGGAGCCATTAATACAGATAACGAGTGGAAGACAGAGGATCCTATACAGAAGAAAAGCTAGAAATCTTGACCAAATACTTGTTTTCCACCATATTTTATAAAAAATTCTTTAAAAATGTAATTTTCTGGATTTTTTTCTCATTTTGTTTCTTATAGTTGAGGTATACCTATGATTAAAAACTACAGGCCTCTCTCATCGCTTCAAGTGGGAGAGCTTTCACAATCTAACAGACAAACGTTCTCCCTTCACAGGAGCCTTCTGCTCTCTACAATGACACCAAAATCATGCCCATTTCCAAAATTGACCGAACCGCCACTGATGAAGTCATACTAAAGGGAATCGAGAAAGATAATGATAAGTAAGGCAACTTTCTATTCATGCATGCCTGTGTGAGGGGGGTTGCGTTTGATCTTTACATGTATGTTTTTGTTTCAGGCTTCCAGATAAGCTTAGGTTGGAGTGGAAGGAGGAAATCCTCAACCCTCAGATTCCTGCTGGGTCTTCAATTGGTATTCTTTCTACAATTACTTCACACTTTTGTCTTTTTAAGGTAACCCTAAGGCTCACCTACATGGAATGTTTCAGGACCTCTTTTGGTGGAGATTCTAAACAGGAAGGGGGACGTGATATCTCACATAAGCGCCGGTCAGGGACCAGGGACGTGGCTGAGTGTCGGCCTCAAAGTGATCCGACACGGTAGGTTTTACTGTTTGCTCTTGGAATTTTGATTGGAATTGACTCCACTTTGTTATTGTTTCTGGTTTTAGATCCCAAAGAAGAAAAGACCATACTTACTTTAACTGCACCATTTTTGAAGTCTTCAAAAGGACACTGGTTCAAAAAAAATGGTAATTTTCTCTCAGACTTTGCGGTTACTTGGTTGCTCCAGTAGATTTCTCTTTTATGATCCAAAACTGAAAACATATATATTATTTTTCCTAGGACCATTAAACGATCTGGGCAAGTACTCTTTGGTTCTGAACACCATCGTAGGTGAACAGGACTCCACTTGTCTTGGAAACAGGATTCTTCCAAGCCACACTTTCCACTTTACCATCACAGGTAAACCAAGCCACTGTTAAAATATTTAAATACTATATTTGTCTTTCCTCTTTACAGTAGAGTATCAGGGCCACCAGAAATATAAAACTAATACAAAAATTAAGATATATTTTTTTTAAATTTATGAGAAAAGTTATGAGAAAGTAAGTTTACAAGAGTAAAGTCGTAATATGAGAAAAAAGTAAAAAAATTCAGGAGAATAAAGTTGTTTAACTCTGGGAAAAAATGTACGAGAATAAAGTCGTAAAATTCAAGGGAAAAAAATCACAATTGCACAAGAGTAAAGTCATAATTTTACAAAAATAAAGTCGTACCATTATGAGAGAAAAGTTGTAATTTTACTATAATAAAGCTGTAATATTATGAGAAAAATGTAATTTTCCAAGAAAAAATTGTAATATGAGAAAGAAGTTGTTATTTTACGTAAATTAAGTTGTCATATTATGAGAAAGAAGTCTTAATTTGACAAAAGTGATGGTGTAAAATTAGGAGAAAAAGTAATACATTTACAAGAATAAAGTTGTAAGTTTACATCTCTACGTCTTAACAAGAGCGAAGTTGTAATTTTACAAGAAAAAAAGTCATAAAATTGTGAGAAAAAAGTAATACAATTACAATAATTAATTGTAAAATTATGAGAAAAAGTAGTAATTTTACTAGAATGAAGCCATAATATTATGAGCAAAATTTCTGATTTTCCAAGGAAAAAGTTTTAATATTATGAGAATGTAGTCATAATTTTACACAAATAAAGTTACAAAATTATTTGAAAAAGTCTAATTTTAGGAGAATAAAGTCATAATAATATGAGAAACAAAGTCAAAACTTTACAAGAATGAAGCCGTAAAATGATTAGATAGAAGTCATAATTTTGTGAAAATGAAGTTGTAAAATTATGAGAAAATATAACACATTTACAACAATAAAGTTGTAAGTTTACAAGAATAAATTCATACAATTATGAGAAAAAAGTAATACATTTACAAGGATAAAGTTTTAAGTTTACAAGAATAAATTATGAGAAAAAAGAAGAGTAGAAACAATTTCTACATTTTCCAAGATAAGGTTGTAATATGAGAAAGGAAATTGTAATATCATGAGAAAAAAGTCGTAATTTTACAAAAAAATCGTAAAATTATTAGAAAAAGTCGCAAATTTACAAGCATAAAGTCATATGAGAAAAAAAGTCAACACTTTACAAGTATAAAGGCATAAAATTCTGAGAATAAAAGTCATACGTTTGTGTAAATAAACTTGTAAATGAATAAAGTGAATAAAGTAGACATTAGCTGTTTCTTATTACTAAGAAACAGTGGTTATTTTAACAAAGAAGAAAATACTAATTTGTTTTAGTGAGTATAAGGACATTGAAAAGAATGGTTCTTGACTTATAAGTTGTGGATTTCTGGCGGGCTCAGAAATCTATTTTCCTATTTTGATGTTGCCCCTAATACTCTGTCGTACTTCCTGGATCTGTCATGTTTGCCTCTTTTATCCACGTTAGCGGCCAAAGAAGACCACTTCACTCTCAGCCAGCTGAGCCCAGCCTATCGTGTGGGAAATCCCTTTGATATTGTTCTGCAGATAAAGGACCACTTTGGTCACCCTACGGCTCTGTCTTCCGACACCCAGCCAGTCCTACAATGCAGGTGAGTCTCCCAACAAACTACAAAAACATGTCATGCTACAGCTGCGTTCATGTTTTGAAATGCTTCGTTCAGTGGCCTTGACGTCAGTTATGAGACGGTGAGCAAAAGTGACACCAAGGTCACCATCAAAGGGGTCGTAGTCAGAGGAAAGATCCAGATGCACCAGCAGGAGAAGGTAAACAGAACATTTCTAGACTAAATAACCCAGATAACAACCAGTTCTTTAAAGATTTACCCACAATCCATTACTGTGTCTGTCTGTACCAATCAGTTATATTGCTAGAGACGCTACGCTAGCCTGCTACCGTTGTCTAAGACACGTCAAGAGTGACGCTGTATTGGAAAGGGCGGTAAACAATGCTTAGCAGATACAGTAAAATGACCTTAAAATGCTTAATTTTGGTCAGAAAAAAATCTGCTTACCAGCAGGTCATCTGATCTGAGGTCTAACACGTACAAATACTAAGGTCATCCTCCATAAAACGAAAAAAGTGGTGGTCCTACCAGAAAACGTAGAAATAGTGTGAAGTCTAAAGGTACCATTGACTTTAAATAGGCTACAACACGTGTCAAATTCAAGGCCCAGGGGCCGGATATGGCCCTCGGGGTAATTCTATTGAGCCCTCCAGATCATTTTATTGTACTGTTATTAATGGTCCGATGTTATCTTGCGCTTCTTTCTAACTAAAAATATATTTTTATGGAGAGTTAAATATTGAAAGTTGTTTAAGGTTTAAGTTGATTTATTCAAGAATAATATTCTTGCCTCTTTATTATTCATAATTGTGTTAAAAAGTTATAGTTTTAAAGTTTTAAAAATAGTCAATCTTCTAGCTTTTTGTAATATTTTGGCATTTACTAAGATTGTTTTTGGCTGTTTTGGAGTTTAGCTAATATTTTAGCTACATGCTAGCTGTTTTGGCTGATTTAGGCTTTTGTTTTACTTTTTAAGGCTGTTTTGAAGTTTAGCTAATATTTCAGCTACATGCTAGCTGTTTTGGCTAAGCTATTTTTTCTGTTTTTTAGGCTATTTTGGCATTTAATTAATGTTTAGTAGAGTGTTCAATGCATGTTTTTCCTGTACGGCGCACAACCTAAGGGGTATTTAGGATTTCTTCACCTTGTGCGATTGAGTTTGACACCCTGGGCTACTAGATCAGCGTAAATGTTCACTATTTAACGTGAATTCACACAGATCTTCCTAAAATGTTTTCTACAAGTTCCCCTTTATTATCTGAGAGTTATAATTTACTTGTAAAAGGTCACTTCCTTGTCTTTCCAGCTCTATTTGTGCAACTGTAGCACAGCAGTAAAAAGGCATCTTGCCCTTTCCAATATGGCGTCCAACTTTGCGTACGCAACAATCTAGCATAGCAACTGTTAGCCTATCTAGCTCTTTGGTCTCTACCACCATTTCAGAAATAAACATTTCAGATAAAAGATGCTTACTAATGTTGATGTGCTTTTTTATTTTAGCTTTAAATAAAGTAAATAAATGCAAAACTGTAATTACAATGTGAATTTTGCTTTTTTTTTAACATATTTATTTATTTTTTGCAGAGTTATGACCTGCATGTGACCCTGCCAGGTCTAAAAAAATCCAAAGAGACTGCACACATTGGCCTTCTTCCAGGTAAATTTATCTTAAATTGAAAAGTTGTAATTTTTTGAGATTATTTCTCTAATATAGATTCTTTTTTGCATACAATGTAAATTTAGGCTGAACATATTAAGGCATTATCTTTGCAAAAATATTTAGATGTATTGCCATACTTTAAAAATAAGATGTTTTCTGAATTCTTGGAGGGTTTTTTTTTTGCTGTTTTACTGTTATACACAAAACAAAACAGTGACCCAAAAAGAAAATGTTAAACCAAATCACAAAGAAAGTGTAATTGCATTACAATACATTTGATTTTCTTTACAGGTTCTAGTTTTTGTTAACAATAAAGTTAGTCCTTTTTTATCTTTGGATAAGAAATTGTTTAAAAAAAATGAAAATGTTTGGAAAGGAAAAGATATTTTCAGGATGGTTAAACTATTTAGTGTGACTTCCTCCTTTCCTTGTTCTTTTTTCCTGCAGCATCTTGTTTGCAAAGTGAGTCTTTTAGCTTTTTAAGCGTGTTAGTAAATGACGTAAATGTATTTCAGGCGCTCCACATTCTGTGCACGTGAAGGAAGAGTCAGCAGAAGTGGAGAACGGGAGCCCCGTCATGTTTAATGTTGAAATTCACGACGAGGCCGGAAACCTCACAGCCAATCCAAAGCAGCTGGTCCGCTGTCAGGTAGAGTCCTTTCAGTGTGTTTTTGTAGCATTTAAATGAGTTTCAGTCTTCCTCATTTTCAAATCTTTTATTTTAAATTCAGGTTGAGGGGTTTAAACCGGTCGTGATCGACTGCTGCAAAACAGGAGCTGGCCAAGTCGTCACGAAGCCCGTCCAGCTGAACATAACGGACGGAGAGCCGCAGACGCTTCAAGTCAAATTTGAGCTTCTTGTAAGTTAGAAACCAGTAGGTTTTTTTATTTTATTTTATCTGTTCCAAGCTTGCATGAACGTCTCACATCTCCTCCAACGTTCTAGTCACAGAAGAACGTAGCACCCGTCGTGATCGGGTTGAAAGTCGTACCCAGCACCCGAGTCGCACGGATAGAAGTCTACTCTCAGAGTGAGGATCTGGTTCTGCGGAACAAGGAGAAAATCAGCTGGCCAGCAGGAGGATTGTTGGAGAACTTGTGCTACAGGTTGTTTAATGAGCGCGGCGTTGAGGTGCCGCTCACCGCCGACATCACCTCCAAGATCAAGGTGTGTGGCGCATGTCATCACACAGACGTCACTTATTGTTTAGAAGCGATCCCTTATCTTACAAGTCCTTCAACGCTGGAGATGTTGCTGGTGACGCTCTTTTTTTTAAAATAACTTTATTTATGGTTTCACAGCTGCACATCGTTATCAAAATTCTAGAAATGTAAAAAAAAAAAAAAGTTTGTCGACCACCTATAATCTGCAAATAATCACAAAACTGTACATTTAGCACTTTTATTTTTAATTAAGGCTGTATATTATATAAAAAGATATCACAATAATCACACTTTTGTGTTGTGATTAAACACAACGATGTACTAAGTAAATTTGATGACTATATACGGCTTATGAGCAAAACACAGGCTAGAGAGAAATGTTTTCTTTGTTGTTATTGTCTAAAATGTTTAAATGTATCAAGCGTTAACTCGGATATCCTAAAAGTGTCATTTGGTCACACAAAAACAAATCAACAATAAGATGAGCAGAACTCTAAAGAGGAAGATACAGACGTACAGCCATAAAAAACAAACTAGCAAATAAAAAATATTTTAAAAAAAGTTTACCAAGAAAAAGCGAAGGACTGCTGCTCCGTGAGATGCGATTAAGTTGCGTTAATAAATATTAACGAGGTAATCATAATTTGTTAATCACGTGCGTTAACGCGTCAATGTTGGTGATTTTGTGGGTTTAACTTTAATGAGCTGCATGATTTTGTGGGACCTCTGTCAAATTTCACCTAAAAAACACCTCCTCCAAGTGTAAAAACTTTAAATGTATTTTTTTTATAATTGTTGTATTACTATTTGGTGAATTTAATATCACAAATTTGAATAAATATTAAATTACTTAGTTAAGTTAAGCAAATATATTAATCTATGCTGCACAAATCTTGCCATGGATGACTTGGTTTTCTTGCATTTGTAATTCAAATGTGTCTCCTGCAGTAGAAGGATCTCATCTGACACTTTAATTTGAAAGGAACTTTTATGTGCTGTGATCAAAAGTAAAGGAGTTAAACTTTTTATTTATAAAAAAAAATGGATACAAATTTGATAATTCAAGTATTGTAACTATTTAAAATATACAATATATAAAGTTATGGCCACATAAATATACATGAAGTGTATTTTTCTAAAAGTTTAAGTTATATTTGGCGGCTCTTGTTGAGTTTCGATCTGTTAGAAACTGGACCAAATGGCTCTTTTGGTGATAAATGTTGCAGACCCCTGCATTAGGGTTACAAAAGTTGCTGAAAAAATGTTAAAACGTTCCTCTGCGTCAGAATCAGCTGATTTATCTTTATTTTATAACACTCTTTAACCAAGTTCAGGTAATTCTGTTGGAATACACAAGTTACTGGACCTGTAATAAATTTTACCCAGAATTACAGTCCTGAGTTTTTGCCCTCTCTTTTTGTAGGTTAACTGGACAGGAGATGCAAACAGTGAGGATTTGGTTCTGGGGAAGCTGCCTGAAATCCAGGTGCCCACTCAGCTGCAGGGGGAGCGTTTCTGCCAGGTCTCCTACCAGGAGCAGAACGTGTCTTTCTGCTTCACCGTCACGTGAGTCTCAGCTCTTAATCTGAGTTGGGTGTCAGACTCCAGTCGGTCATCCTGCACAAGATATTTAGACTGACAAGAACTTTATTGTCTGTAATTTCTCCATCAATTTCCCTTTTAATTTTTGAACTCCTAACAATGTTTAAAATAGTTAGCCATAAAACAAGCCAACTCAACTTTGATGAACTCAAATCCACATCAAAAAGACTAAATTTAAAGTCCCCCTCTGATGATAATCCTGCTTTTTGAGTTTTTAACATGTATCATTGGCATTTCTCTATTGAAAGTAAAAAAATGTAATAAGTTTTTGCATTTCTGAGTATGTCTCCTTTTAAATCAAACTGTCTTGGACAGACTCCGTTTGAATTAATGATCTTTTTTTTTTTTCTTGAATAGCCCTTGTGCAAATGAACCATCGCGGCTGAAAGCAACTCTTCCTCAAAACACGCTGAAACTCGGTCAAGTCCTGGCAGAACACATCTGTGAGTTTCAGTTCCCCTTCAAGTCAAGTTCTTGTTTTTTCTCTCATTTGGACATTAAATGACCTGTGGTGATTTTGTAACGCAGACTTGAATCTTGTGGACCAGTTTGATAATGTAACCAAGAGGCTCCCCCAGGACTCTATGAAGGACATGACTGTGGAGGCTGACGGGCTGGACACTTCCAAAATCTCATTTGCATGGCAGGTTGGAACAAAAGAACTGGAAGCTCACAGCTAAAAAAGGGCCTCTGTTGTGAATTGGTAAACAAATGTTAACAAAGACGAGCAAAGGATGAACCAGTTTACTGAGTTTGAGCTGAATCTTTCTAGTATTTGGACTTAAGAGGACTAAACACTCTGTTGTAGATTTTGGCTAAAAACCACTGGGAATGCTTTAAAAAATAGCTGAAAAATGATCAGAGTGGGTCCCTAAGAAGTTTTATGTTAGAACTGCAGATTAGCTCAAATATGGTCCATTGTTTCTATCGCTAAACTTTCAGCAGAACATTAGCTCCATTATAACTATCCATCTTCTGGGTGTTGCAGCAAAGCAGCAACTCTGTGGCGCTGAAAGGCATTCGCTTCCACTCGGGCCCTCTGGGACCCAGAGAGCTCTGCTTCCACTACAAAAGCTTCGAGGAGCGGGTCATCATCAAAGTGACGGCTGGAGAGCCTGCAGAGCTGAAACTCATCAGCGGACCAGAGCAGGTAAAGCGGAGAACCCTATAAAACCGCTCAAACTCCTATATTAACTAGAAAACTTGTTAGTAATGCTAGTGTGAATGCTTTTTGCTGAAAGTAGTCACTGAAGATGCTAAAGCATTTTGCTGATGTAATTGCTGAAGGGATTTGCTGAAAATGAAAAAGCTATTTATAAAATGTTACATTTTCAAAAAATCTGGAAATTTCATTAAGGAACTATGAAAGAGTGTTGAAGTTGTCCTAAATTTCTGAAAAAAATTGTCATAAAATTGCTTAAAAATTCCTAGAATGATGCTAAAATATCAGCTAAATTCTATGAAAACCTCAGTAAATAACACATTAGCCAAAAACATTAGCATAATGCTAAAATATTAGGTAAGTTCATTTTTTAAAATGTCTTTAAAAGATGAAAACATCTCCTATGAATATATTTGAAGGTTGTTGCTAATCTAGTAGGACTTTCTCATTAATTTGCTCTGGGGGCATATTTTGCTCCCGTAGAAAAATGAATGAGGAAAAATACAAGCAGTAATGTCCTAAACAAGCTCAAAGGTGCAGGAGAATCACTATAGTCTGATTGCTTACGAAGCATTCACACTGTAACGTGTGTCCTTTAGCCGTTGCAGGTGTTGAAAGGCCACGGCATCCCCACGCCATTCCTCCTGCAGTTGTGTGACGAGTGGGGAAACCCTTCCCCGGATCAGAGGGTCGTGGTAGAAGTGCGGTCTTCAAGACAATCACTAAAGGTTGGCTGAGCAGCACTTTTTATTGTACAGAAAGTCACAGGAAGCTAACGGGATCTCTTTTCTTCTCATAGTTGACAATGCCCGTCATATCCCAGCCCGTGAATGCAGAAGGGAAAGCCCAATTCTCTGTTTTGGCTGTGAACGGATCAAAGTAAGACTTGTTCCAGATCTTAAAGTACTACTTTTTTTTTCGTAAAATAATTTAAATGTACTTTTTCACCCTCTAGGGGGTACTATCAGTTGAATTTTAAAGGTTCCTTCAATGAAAAACCCATCAGAGGTCCCTCAGTTTTCCTCACTGTTATTCCCGATCCTAACAAACCTGTCAGATTGTCAGTGGAGTACGACAAGACCGCCAAGCTCCTGGCAGGAGGCACCTTCCCCGGTTTGTGTCTAGTAGAGGTTTATTTTTCAACAAATATTCTGATTCTGTCCCATAAACTTAGCTAAACTGTTTTGTCTTCAGTTTTTTCAGTGACTGTGGTCTCCGACGAGGGAAGTCCAATAACGGACATCAACCCAGCGGATTTTTCCATGCTGCTGTGGAAAGGAGAGTCATCCACTCCTCCAGAAACGGTGTTTAAATTCAAAAAGATGGAGACATGTTTTTTTTACAATTTAGATAAAAACAAGTCGTTAAGCTCTCTTGATTCTCATCTCCTTCAGACCCCTGTGATGAAGTGCAGCAAACCAATGGAAAATGAGAAGAATGATTGTTATTATTTCAGGTAAACCCTCTTATGATGAAACACATATTTAAAAACCTGAGAAAATTCATGGTCATATTTAGTACAGTACCCTTTGTTTGCATTTACTCAGGTCAAATGTTTCCTGCAGTTTTTCACCAGGTTTTGGCCCACTCCTCCTCACAGATCTTCTCTTGAGCTTTCAGATGTTCTATTGGATTTAGATCTGGAGACTTGCTAGGCCACTCCAGAATCTTGATATGCTTCTTACAGAGCAGCTCATTGTTTATCTCGGCTCTAAGCTTTGAGTCATTGTCATGTTGTCATGTTCCCTCATTGTACACCCACCTGTAAGAGCAATGCTGGGAGTTTGAACATTCAATGAATTTACTGTTTCTAAAAATAAGTACAAATAGTTGACAGTGGTTGTCTTAGGGTTGTAGACGTTTGGTCCCCAGCCGGAAAAATACATTTGTTAAAAAAAGCACTTGCCGTAATTTACCTTGACTTATCTTTATAAATATGATCTTTACTAACGTTTGTCCCATATTGTAAAAGCTCTGAAGTATGTCCCCCAGCTCCTTTAAAAGCTCTGAAACTTGTTTGTGATTCTTGCTGCAGAGATAAATCAATTCCAGTGCAGATCGGACCACACACCATCCAGTTCACCCTACGAAACGACAAAACCAAAGTCCCGCTTCTGACTCAGGTTGGTTTGAATATTTTACCACTTTCTAGTCTTTAAGTTGATTTCAAATAAGTACAGCATGATAGATTTGCTTTGTCAAAACGATGCTGATTTCTGTGTTTTCTGTCTATTAGATCAAGATAAATGTTGTCCCCAATCAGCCTTTCAAACTGGCCCCCACCTCCATCCCCAAAATCCCGGTTGTTTCCTACAGCATGGAGATGCCCAGCAGAACTTTGGTGGAGAACATGACTCTGGTGATTATGGTGAGCTTCTGTCCACGGAGAGACATTTTGAGCGTGTATCCCCAATGCATGACTAGTGCTAAAAATGTGACTCATTTGTCTCATATGATTACAGGATAAATTTGGAAACCCTGCAGGACAGAACCTAAAGGGGAGGGTGACCGTCTCTATAAGCTGTCCCGATCAGGAGAGGAGGAGAAATCTTCCTTTATTTGAGGGGAAAACCCAGAGCGTTCACTTTAATTTAGAAAAAGGAGAAGCCCACATCAATGTAAGCCGTTCTCAGAAAACATCAGGGGTTTTGTTGACATTGATATTAAAACAACGTGGTGCTCTCAGAGGTTGGCCATCATGGAGAAGAGTCCTGGTGAGAACGGCAGCATCTACGTCCTGACCTTCCATCCTGACGTTTCCACACCTCTGGATCCTTTTCAGCTCAACTTCCATTTCTACAACGGTACTATTTCAGACATAAAAGAAACTTTTCTATTGAAATATCCATTTTCAGCCTTAATTTTTTATTTTTTTAGGCAAAAATAAAAAAAATCTGTCGTTTTTTAGGACATAGTTTCTGCAGAGTAGCAGTAGCAGATTAGAAATTCACCTCTGAGTTGTGAGGCCAGGTCCTGAGTGCTTGAAGCAGGCTCAAATAGCATCTTTTCATCTGCTCCTGATTCCCAATAATTTGATAAAGAGATACTCAGAAATTATATTTTATTTTTTTATGTCCTCCATCATCAGAAAAATGCCACAAGAACATGTTGAGAACAAAACTTTCATCAGAGTGGGTCTTAAATCACTTCAGAGGAACTTTTAGAGACCATTATCAAGTCAGAATTGGCTTGTAAACTTGTTATATCTTAAAAAAGTTTCCTCTTATTGTGTTTTTTTTTATCACAGATGTGGAGAACCAACAAAAAATGGCAGAACTGACCAAAAAGAAAGAGAACCTCACTGTAGCTATTAATCAGTTTGCTCAAAGAAATGAGTCACTTCGCAAACTTGGGACTTTATTGGCACGTGAGTAAAAATAACTTCATTCTTTGTTATTTTTCATCACATTTATTAAAATAAAACTATTTTCTCTTGTCAGAGCAATTCCAAAATGCAGACTATAAAGTGGGCACCCTCAGAAATGAGATGAATCAACGTGGCCTGAATATCCCTCCCTCTCTACCTGTAAGTGATCAATCAAGAAAGATATCGGTCGTGATCGATGTGAAGTCAGCTCTTTATTTCTTTGCAGGTTTCACGTGTTGAGCAGATGATTCATGAGAAAATGGCTGAGGCTGCACAGTTTGAGAGAGCACCAAGGAGAGTTTGCTCCATCCCCAACAACTTCAGTGGACCAGATGTTGTGGGAGTGGTAATGACAATGAGAGAAGCCTGCAAATATCTGCTTCTTCTTTGCAAAGCAGAACCTTCTGAATCTGTCGTTTTTCAATGCAGGTCGGACATTTGGCGCTAATTGAGGATGATGATGCTGCGAGGGTCATCTCCTGGCATCTCGGAGGAGACATGGACTGCGTCATCACCAGGACAACAGAAGCAGCCAAAAGGATCTACGACGACACTCAAGGCAACCAGCAGGTCCTGCCCCTGGACAGCATTCGGAAAAATGCACTTGGACGGTACCAAACTAATCTTTTTGAATATAGATTTTTTTACTCTTTTAGCAGCTCATTTTAATTAAAAAGTGCAGGGAATCTCTTTGGTTTACAAAATAGAATAGAAAAAGAACAATAGCATCCAGATTATTTTTGTTTTAAGACTTTTCTACAAAGTTCCTGAAGTGTTTATGCAATTCTCGCTTACGGCCAGCAGGGGGAGCTCCTGGTTTAATCATTGAGTCTACAAAAGGGGGTCTGCAACATGCAGCTTTTACCCCTCCAAAGTGGCTCTCTGGCAAAAGAAAAATAAAATAATCGTAATTTTTAAAAGTAAAGGTTACTTACTGAGCATTCATTCAATTTATTTTTGTAAAGTTTTTGTAAGTTTAAGGCTGAGGTGAACGTAGAAGATAAACTGTGATGGTTTTTATATCCCTGTTTGTTTGCTCTGTATTTCCTCCAGAATACACAGATTACAAATACTAGGCAAAACTTTGATAAAAAATCTGATCTTTTCTGATTGCTGAGTTTATTTTATGATTTTAAAGTACATTGTATCTTATACTGCATATCAATGGTTAGTAGCTGTTCAAAGGGGAGTAGCTAAAATATATATATTTATGTATTCTTCATATAATTTTACTACTGGATCATTAACCAATAATGTTTTATGTTTATCCTCCAGTTCCTGTTTGAGACAGGAAGTATTTTATTTTGAAAGAATGTCATACGAGCTTCTGTCAAAAGTAAAAAACAAATTTAAACTTTTAGAAAATTCCAGTTTATCTGAATATTTATGTATTTATTCGTGCCCCAAAAAATATATGATTCATATTTATTATAAAAACGGCAAAGTAATAATGCAAAGTGGTAAAAAAAATTCCTGAAAATATGTTTAATAAAAAAAATTAATAAATAAAAAAAACAGCTTTGCGGCTCCTATTAGGTTTTGATCAGAACCAAACGGGCCCTTTTACTGGGAAAGGTCACAGACCCCTAGTCTTAAAAAAGTTATTTCACTTCTGTTAGTATATCCTACGGTGGCCCTAAAGTGCCAATCACATCAACAAATCACTCAACCACAATTAAAGATCACCTACAATTAAAAAAAGCAAAAGAAATTTAAAAAAGAAAACAATACAGATATTTTAGAAATCAAAACAGTAAAAAACATGAAATTAACTTGAAATTGTTCAGATTCCGATTTGTTACATTTTCCTGAATGTTCCATTTAATTTGGAAATGTTCTTTGGTTTGTGAAATTTTGTTCTGTTTTTGCTTTTTTATTTGTGATCTTTAATATGATTTTTGTGTTGACTAATAATGTGATTTTGCACTTCAGGGCCATTGTAATATCCCCTCGACTAACAGAAAAAAAAGTTTTCCATTCAATTATTTCAACTGTACCAAAGAACTACAGTTCCCAAAGCCCCGCCCCTTCACTTTTGGGATCATTGAAAAGCCCCAAATGTCCTCTGTAGATACTAAAGCGTGTTATTACAGTGGTTGAAAGATATTTAGGTTTATATACGACCACTACAGAGGCAGAGGATTCACTTTTCTGCACTTCTGACCTCAATCCTGCCAAACTAATCTAAATAATCCTAAAAATTAGTTTATTTCAGCTTTTACCAGCTGTGTATGCTGTTTTATTGTTCATGACAAAAGGTGAAAACCTCCAGGGAAAATGTCACACCAACATTTAAAGCATTAGCTTTGTATAGTTAGTTTGCTGAAGCAGAGTTTCTGAAATAAAAGTTTCTGCTCGCAGGACGCTGCCACACATAAAAAACGGCCGCTCGCTCTTTGATCCAGACGGGAATCCGGTTTTTGCCCGGCACTTGCTGATTTGCCCCAAGGAAACGGAGATCTGTACCACCGGTGAGCAAAGAAACCTGAAACCCTCTCAGATTTCAGTCAGATGTTTGTGGAGACAATTCTGATTTTGTTCTAAGTTTCCTGTTTCTCCTCTCAGTGTTTCGAAACCTTCTTGATGACACCATTGTGATGGACGACTTGAACTCTGCCACCAACTACAGGAGGGAGGTGGGTGCCGGAGCTGCTCCGCGTGAACTGGGTTTATTTACCTCCCTAATGAGTTTTTCTTTCCAGGTGATGAAGATCCAGACGTATTGCTCCACCATACTAACCAGGGACGGGAATCGGGTCAGCGCCAGGGGCAAGTTTGGAGGCTCCCAGAACAAAGCGCCTCCGATTGGAAGACTGCGCGTGTTCGCATCGCCTCTCCCTCAACGCTACTACGTTCTGAAAGAGGAAACAGGTCAGAGCTGAGCTAGGTTTGACCGGATGCTACGTTCACTTCGCCTCCAAGCGACCACTGTCATGTGTTGGAATAGAACTGTGAAAGAAAAGCACCAAACCTCTTCCAACTGCAGATGAGCTACTATCCGGTATACTTGATATTAGCATTTAGCCTAATAATAGGCTAAACTAGCATTTAGCTATTTGCATATACTAGCAATGTGCTATATAGCTTATTACATATTTAAGAGCTAAGAGCTATGTGCTAGCTATAGTCCGAATATATCCGAATTCCTTCCCTACTCACTATATTTTGTAATGCTGTTCAAATCTACAATTTCCCAGAAGTCTTTGCAAAAAAACTAGCATGCATTGAAGCTCACTACATTAGCAAATATAAGACCACAATGCATTTAGGTTAAACAATTGTGGCAAAATTGTAATTTTTTAATAAACTATCCACATTTTCATCGACAGAACACAGTGGAGTCACAAATAGACATCGCGAAATGTTGGTATTGATTCAATTTTCACTTATATCCGGCGTTTAGAAAACAAAATAAAAGTAGTGAGCACCGTGTCCGAATTGATTTTTAAAATCCAGAGCACTAGAAGGTCCAGCACTTTATAGTTTGTAGTAGTTTGGGAGAAGGGTGGTAATTCAGATATAGCTTCTATACTATTTAGCATGCTATATGCTACATAGCTATATAGCATTTGCTAAACTAGCATCTAGCATATCTAGCATAGCCTCATATGCCCGGTGTAGTGTAGAAAACTGCTCGGTTTGTGTGCGTTTACTCACTCAGATTGTGTCTTTTTTATTGTGAATCAGAGAAGTTGCGCGAGTACCATGTTGCTGTAACAAAGAAGGAAAAAGCCGAAGAAGATCAAAGGAATCACTATAAGTCTTTGGAATCGCCAGAAATGAAGCAGAAGCAAGAACAACTCAACCAAATGAAGCTGCAGCTTCAGGAGATTGAAATGCAGCTTGGTGAGATTCTTTTCTTCATGTCTTTAAGAAAAAAGATTGTTTTTGCATATTTTCCTTTTAACCCTCCCCATCACCTACTCAAAAGCTGACAAAGTTGTCTGCACAATACTAGTACCCGGCGGAAATTATCTTTGGACTCCCTTAGCCCCGCCCCCAGGCAACCTCCTCTCTAAAAAATGACATTAAGGCGGGCCAAATTATAAAAAGGGAAAAAAATGGGTGTGGTCTAAATCTCAAAGAAAAATTTTCTATATCGACTAACAAAACCAAAACCCACATGTCGAGTAAGTTTTAAAAATAATTATGGGATGGCAACAGGATCTACGGTTTTGTAGCCATTTTGTGATAAAGTGTGAAATTTGGCGATTTTTGTATTTTCTCATAATACAAGAAAATAAAATTATGTTCTGGGTAATTTCGCACAAGTAAGTCTACAACCACAACCTACAGAGTTTCATTGACCTCTGACTTCAGGAAAACTCCTATGACGTCAAATCAGCATCAGCTTAAAGTTTGAAAAACAGGCCTTGTAAATTAAAAAATAAATAAATAAATATTGTAAACTTGAATGAATTATTAAAAATTTGAAAAAGAAAGTTACACATTTGAAAAATAATATTGAAACTTGAAAGAAATATTAAAAAAAACAGAAAAAAGTACATTTGAAAGTTTGAACAGTGAGAATAAAAAAATGAGAGAAAAGCTATGAAAATATTAATCTGTGTTGGAACAAAACATAGTGAGAAGTCCCCTCTCTCAAAGCCCCGCCCCCATGTAAAACAAGGAAAATGAAACTGAAAACAGAGAACTGGAAGTGAAGATTCAGAAAATAAAAATACATGTTATTACTAACATTATTTTTCAATAGGTAACTTTACATTTGTAGTTTTTTTAATCAAGTTTTCTGTATTTTTCTCTCAAATTTACTCTAAAATGTTAAAATTTTCTAGTTTTATTTCCATAAAGGCTGCCATCTTTGATTTTCACCCCAAAAAAGATCTCTTAAGCTCCTTCTTGGGATTTCAGCTTCGCCCTCCAAGTCCTCAAGGATCATTAGGGGACACAAATTAGGATTTAAAGGACTGTTAGTTATTAATATTCTTTCTTATTGCCTTTTTTTCTTGCAGCATCAGTGAGGCCAGAGAAGCGGCGTTCCAGACCTTCAGCTGAACCTTCCAATTTTTCCAAAAGACAAAGAGGAGATTCCTTCTTTTCCACATAATCGACAGTTTTTTTGTGTGTTCTTTTTTGTTGTGCATTTTTAATTTTTTACTCTTTTATAAATGTTTGTTTTTGCAAAATACCTCATATTTCTGAATGTAAACAAAAAATAAATTGATTTATTAAAAGCTGTCTGACTTTTATCCACTTTTCTGGAGCATTTTAATTCGTTTGAAGTGCGTGGAGGAACTTTTACGCACCAGAACAATTACGGATGTTTGGACTTGAAGTTGATCATTATACAAATATAAGTGGCTGTAAATCTCCAGGGCCGATTACCTATAAACACAGCTGGATCTGCTTTTTATTTTGCGTGAAGGGGGGCAGAGTTTTGTGGAAAGGGGAGGAAAATGGGGTTTCTGTCAAACGTCACATCCAAGGACGCGCTGGAACGAGCCTGGGAAAGCTCCGCGCGCGGCAGAAGCTGATCCCACCTCAAGTGGCGCAGATCTCCACGCATTCGCTGCGCACAGAAACATCCGCAGCCGCAAGAACCATGAAGCCCGGACTGCAACTCCTTCACTTTGCCATAACGTTTCCTCTCGTCAGTGGAACACCTTTCCATTATAGCATGTTTCAGGGGAAAGCTCGTTCTGCCTCCGAAACGCGACAAAGAAACAAGTAAGTTCTCTCTTTTTTTATTATTTTTTATCCAACGTCATCCGTTTGCTGTTCACGTGCAACAGCATCCATGCATTTGCAGAAATTGGTGCGCATACGTTGTGCACAAAAATGTGAGCTGCGCAGTCGTTGGAGGAACGGAGAGTTTTGCGCAGCCGGAGTTTCTGCCGTGTCCGCCGGAGATGCCCAACTGTGCACAACAAGTCATGTAAGTCAGTGGAAACTCCCAACTTTTTACGCTTTGAGGGTTTTTTTGGAACATTTTTTGCAGATTCGCGTCACAAATTTAAATTTTCTCAACCAATTTGTCATCAGTTTGATTATTTGTTTCGTAATTTTAGTGTCCACCCAAACCAAAAAGACGCACGTGTGCGCATTTTCACAGTGGTTTCTTCAACTTTGACCCAAAAAATCAATTTTTTTAAAATTTCTTTAAGTCATTATTCACATTTGTTGATCAACATAAAATAAATTACATTTTAATTAAAAGTAAGTGAGTAAAAACACATTAAAGACGCTTTTAATCAAATTTTTATCTCGTTTAAAATCCTATTTTAAATACGATTATAGCGTTTTTGGTCAAAACCGAAACAACTTGTTACTTTCTAGGACATAGTTTCTGCAGAGCGGCAGTAGAAACCTTTGGGTTGTGGGCGGGACTGTTGGTGCTTCCCTTCAACCTTAACTGAGAGCTCTCTGTTTACACGCTCTCCTGTGTAATGGTGCAACAAAAACGTTCGTATATCTATA
>NC_050531.1:6260120-6278243 GCF_002922805.2 Oryzias melastigma | reverse complement strand
TTGATCAACATAAAATAAATTACATTTTAATTAAAATTAAGTGAGTAAAAACACATTAAAGACGCTTTTAATCAAATTTTGATCTCGTTTAAAATCCTATTTTAAATACGATTATAGCGTTTTTTGGTCAAAACCGAAACAACTTGTTACTTTCTAGGACATAGTTTCTGCAGAGCGGCAGTAGAAACCTTTGGGTTATGGGCGGGACTGTTGGTGCTTCCCTTCAACCATAACTGAGAGCTCTCTGTTTACACGCTCTCCTGCGTAATGGTGCAACAAAAATGAAAACAAAAACGTTTGTATATCTATAGTCTCTGAGCAGTATTTTCTACATCACAAATACCATTTATTTTAAACTTTTTTTTTGTCATGACAGTTTTAAAAATAAATAGAATTTTAAACTTTCTTAATAAACTATTTTACCAAAGGTATTGGTTCTAGAAAATGTTCTGAACACTATTTTCCTCTTAAAAGTTTAATGAATTATTCACTACCTGTTTTTCTGACTTTTTCTTAGATATCAAACCCATTTTAGGCCGATGTATAAAATTGCTTACAAGACGGTGACGGAGCTGGAGTGGAGATGCTGTCCGGGTTACAGGGGTCACGACTGCATGGAGGTGAAGGACATGAGGCTGCTTCAAGCAGAGCGTCTGCCCTCCTTCCCGCCTGTCTCTGGACGTCGTCAAGTCCCACAAGGTGGGCAACAGCGATCAGAGCAGAAGCTTCCTGTGCAACACATTGTTATTTCCACGCCGTCACATTTTGGTGTTTGGTTAAGGAACCTCCTCGTCATAAATTGGTGTTTTATGTGTCCCCAATATGTAATTTTTTGATCTGCTTGCTGGGCCACAAATCGGTACCAGGACGTGACGCACCAGTATCTTAGCCTTAAAACCTTTCCGCATCCGGTACCGATCTGCGCTTGGTACCAGATGTGGGTCGACACCTTTACCTGTTAAGGCTAGGATACCAGTGCGGTCCACGTCCCGGTACCGGACCGACTGGTGGTATCCTAACCTTAACCGGTATCGATCTGTGTCTGGTACTGAACGCACATCGGTACCGGAGGGAGATCAATACCAGTTAAGGTTAGGTACAGTACCTCGTCCTGGTACTGTACCTAACCTTAATTGGTATTGATCTGCCTCCAGTCACCAGTCGGTCCGGTACCGGGATGTGGACCGCACTGGTGTCCTAATCTTAACCGGTACCAGTATCAATCTGCGTTCGGTACCGGACGTGGATCAATACTGGTACCAAACGTGCATCCGTACCGAACGTGGATACCAGAATACCTGGTTAGGATACCAGTGCGGTCCAAATCCCGGTGCCATACCTAACCTTAACCGGTATTGATCCGCGGCTGGTACCAATCCATGTGTGGTACCGATCTGCGTTCAGAAGGTTAGGTGAGGTATTGTGATGTGGACCGTACTGGTATCCTAACCTTAACCAGTACCGGTATTGATCCTCGTTCGATACCAATGAGCATTTGATACCAGTATATATCCGAGTCCATTACAGAACGTGGATCGGTACCAGAGGCGGATCAATACCGGTCAAGGTTAGGTACAGTACCGGGACAGGGACCGCACTGGTATCCTAATCTTAACCGGTATCGGTATTGATCTGCATTCAGTACCAGATGCTGATCGATACTTGTACCAAAAGTACATCCGTAACAAACGCAGATACCAAGATACCTGGTTAGGATACCAGTCTGGTCCACATCCTGGTACCGTACCTAACCTGAACCAATATCGATCCGCGGCTGGTACCAATCCACGTTAAGTACCAATCCGCGTTCAATACCGGTACCGGTTAAGTTTAGGACACCAGTGCGGTCCACATCCTGGTACCGTACCTAACCTGAACCAATATCGATCCGCGGCTGGTACCAATCCACGTTAAGTACCAATCCGCGTTCAGGTTGGGTACAGTACCGGGATGTGGACCGCACTGGTGTCCTAAACTTAACCGGTACCGGTATTGGTCTGCATTCAGTACCAGATGCTGATCGATACTTGTACCAAACATACATCCGTGACAAACGCAGATACCAAGATACCTGGTCAGGATACCAGTCCGGTCCACATCCCGGTATCGTACCTAACCTTAACCAGTATCGATCCACGACTGGTACCAATCTACGTTCTGTACCAATCCGTATTCAGTACCGATCCATGTTCAGAAGGTCAGGTACGGTATTGGGGTGTGGACCGGACTGGTATCCTAAACTTAACTGGTACCAGTATCGATCTGCGTCCGGTATGGAACGTGGATTGATACCAGTGATGGTTAAGGTTAGGATATCAGTGCGGTCCACGTCCCAGTCGGCCCAGTACTGGGACATGGACTGCAATGGTATCCTAACCTAAACCGGTATCGATCCACGTCCGGTAACGATTACATTTCAGATTGATCCTAGTACTGAACACGAATCAGTTCCGGTTGCAGTACTGGTTCCAGACGAGGACTAGGCTGGGGTACCAGGTCAAGGCACTGGCACCAGCCGTGTCCTGAGGTTTGGTCTGAATTGGACAAAATGTTCAGACCCTGATTTAATTTGAACTGCCACAATGTTAAAAATGATGAGTTTGGGACACTCAGAACATCAAAAAGTAACGGCAAGAGTTCCTTAACCGTGTGTCTATATGACAGTCTTGTCCTGTGTGAAAGTTTTTCTCTTGAAACTGAAAGAGAAGCTGCATAATCTTTTGTTTATTTATATTTTTCAGTCCCAAGCCAAAGATTTGAAGGCAACCCGTCACTGAGTGGAGAAGGAAAAGTGGGAGGTGAAGAAACATCCCAACATCCGGCACACCTGGAGGAGGAGGTGCAGCGCCTGTCTCAGATGGTTCTGGACATGCAGGCCCGAATGACAGACATGGCCTCAAATCTGAGGCTGGATTTCCAGGAGGACGCCAGTAAAATGCTGGTTTCGTTACTTAGCAACGTCAAGCAGCCCGCCAGCGCGCGCGGCGAGGAGATTCAAAGCTTTCAGGTGCAGGACTTCACTTATGACCAGAAGGCAACACCAGTGGATGAGCTGATGAACAAGATCAACCAGGTCACCGATGACCTGGAGTCCAGAAGGAGCAATTTCGATGACCTGGAGGGTCGAGTCAACCACCATGACGGACAAATCCGTCTGTTGATGGAGACCGTGCTGTCCACGCCCTCTCCCGCTACTCCGTCCACAAACGCAGACTTGCGAGTCTACGTGAACAACAAGATCCAAGAACTGAGGGAGGAGATGATGGAAGGCATTGAAATCAAACTCGCAGACCTGAAGAACTCCTGTGACTATAAAGTCCTCTCGGTGCAGGAGCAGTGTGAAGGACAGGAGATGAACTACCTCAGCCTGGCTGAGCTCATGGACTCAAAGGAAAGTGATCTTCGCAACGAGATCAAAGAGCTTAAGGCCAAACTTGTTGAGCAAGGGAATGCAGATGTTCTGACTCGTGTGGAGAAGCCTGAAAGTCACCTCAACTCATCGGAGTTGGCGGCACAGTGTTGCTCTGTGGAGGAGAAGCTGCTGAACAAACAGGAGCTCGCTGTCCAAAAGCTGAAGGAGACGATGGAGGACAAGCTGGAATCCATGGAGGAAAGGCTTAAAACTCTACTGGTGGACACCAGAACCAGCTCATTCGGAAATCAGATTAAGAACCAAGATCCTTTTCAGAAAGACATAGATTCTTTAAAAGTCTCAGTCCAAACTTTAGATGATAAACTCAACGACTTCCGTGCACGAGGGTTGATGGCAAATACGACTAACTTTGAGAGCTTCAGAGCTATTGTAGATGTTTTGGAAACGGATCTAAAAGATCAGAGAAGGGATATTGGAGCCATGGACCAGCAGATCCAAAATCACAGCAGCAGCATTGAGAATATAAACACCAAATTAAACTACCTTCAAGGCCTCGTCGGCAGAGCAGAGGACTCTTTATTGGAGGTAGTTCAGCGGAACTCAGAGGCACTGAAAAGTCTGAACTCCTCTCGGGTCGCAGAGGTTGAACAGGATCTTCTGAAGCTCTTCAGGGACGAGCAGGAAGAGATGAGGAAGAAGCTGGACGCGCTGGGCAGGGAGGTCAAAGCGGACGCCGACCGCTGCAGAGAAGCAACGCAACACGCAGGAGAGGAGATCTCCAACATCGACAGCCGCATCGATAAGATGGAAACGGTTTGCAACCGGCTGGACCCCATCTCCGGAAGCCTCCAGAGGATCAAAGAGGGGCTGAACAAGCACGTTACCGGCCTGTGGACCTGTGTGAACCAGATGAACGTCACAGTTAGAGGTCATGCTCGTGACCTCGTAGAGCTGAGGGGATCTTTGGAGATCCTCCAGAACAGTCACGCAAATGCATCCAGGAACGTTGTGGAGAGCAGTTCTGGTGGAAAAGAAGGTAAGCCCGCCCCAAACCCAAACTATCATATCGTTTATTATTATCAAATAGTATCCTCCTAATTCCAATTCTACTCATTTACTCCATTTGCTGACTTCTCACTTCAAATCCCCAAATTTAGCTTAATTTTAACTATAATTAATAATACTTCCTGTTGTTGCTAGGCAGATTTCCAGTAATTTGACAGGTTCACTCCACTAGCTTGTGTGTTGCAGCCAGAGCAGCAGGACGTTGGATATTTCTTCAACTGTGTGTTCTCTGTTGAGGCTTAATTAAAGACACATGCAAGGTTTATTAGACTCGGGTTGAGCAATACCTTGGCACAAAGAAATATCCCTCACCAGGCGTTTTTTTTTTTCTTTTCTTTTTCTTGTTCATGTAGAAGCACATTTGACGTGTTTGTCCGTATTTCTCCTAGGAGGAAAAGTTTTGTGCCTTGTGTGACAGTCATGACAGAGGAAAGTAGAAAATTACAAGGAAATAGTTGAGTTTTTGTTTAAAAAAACGGTTTGACTTCAAGAGGAGAATTTAGTTGGCTTTATTTGATTATTATTTTAAGACGTATTTGTTAAAGTTTGTGCTTACTTCCCTTGTTGGACCCTTCATGCAAAGAACCAATTGAAAAGATGCTTTGGTCATGTCTACCACTAACTTTTTAGAAATATTTGTTAATGTTCAGAGCAGATTTTTTTAATAATTAAGTTTATATACATACTAACAGGAAAAAAACTGTGAAATAAGACAATAACAAGAGAATAGAGACGTAGAAATATTGAATATTTTTTCAGTTTAAGACCTCTAAAAATCTTTTTTCTTTTTATCTGCATGCATAATCAGATACATTTCTATTATGTCTGAAAATCTATTTATTTAAAAAGCGAGTCTAATTGCTTTATTGATTATTAGAAAATTAGCATTTTAGAGTTGCTTTCCTAACACAAACTTAGTTGTTTTCCACCTAATAGCATCTCTGTTAATGTGAATAGAACATATTTACATTGATTTATATAGGTATGTACAGTTAAAGTCAGAGTGTTACCAAAAGTATTAAAGAAATGCTAAAACTTAATCTGAAAAAAAGTTTGACCTATAGGGTGTTTACAGATTATTTTACCAATTAATTCAAGTGGTAAAAATTCAAGTAAGTTTTGATATGAAGTTCAACCTCAGTTATTTCTAAATGTCTGGTGTTCCACTTTTTTAAGGAACACTAGCAACAATACACCCCCTTACGATCCATCCATCCATATTTCAAACCTGCTCGATCCCTTTCCGAATCACGGGGTTGCTGGAGCCTATCCAGACACTGTTGGGTGAAGGCGGGGTACACCCTGGACAGTTCACAGATCCACCGTAGAGCTCCTCGCAAGATAAAGTCTAAATTATAGGCTTCACATCACTAGATACAACAATAACAAAGGCAAAAAAAAAGCTCTGTACTTGCACTGACTTCAAATTAGTAATAACTGAACTAATTGGTGGAAGCTATTGACTGCAAATGAGGACTGGACTGAGTGAGTGTGAAACCACCAATAGAAAATGACTTCCTTTGGCTTCAATTAATTAAGTCAAGTTGCCATTCTTTCACGATATGGACGTCGCCATGTTCGAGCCAAGACAACGTCAGGAAGCAGTGATTGGTCTGAGTCCACGTTTCCATGACAACCACTATGGCCAATCAGGAATGAGCTTGTTGGAAGTCCACACCCCTACAACTTAAAAGCAAAGTCAGTAGAGTCTGTGACTTTGATTTGCCAGATTATAACTTCAATAATTTGAACTACAAAAAAAAAAAAAATCAGGAAAAAAAATCAAGAATTGCCGTTTATTTCTCAATAAAGTCTTTAAGATTTTGGCTTTTTGTCGCCAGCGGGTACTCCCTTTTTGGAATGCCAGGGGGGCGGGGTCACTCAGTCTGGTTCTCATATACAGCCAATGGTGCATTCTTAGACTCAATAATCCAAGTCCACTTAACTTGTGGAGCAAACCTTTTTGGATGTTTTCAGACTGGACACATTTGGTTTGCTTAAAGTGAACCAGGAGTTCTGGGTTTCTTGAGTCTGAATAGACTGGAACAATTGGACCAAAAGGGCCACCGTGGCCAGACATTACAGAGAGTAGGAACGTGGCGACCATGACGAAAAGACACATCAACTTATTGAAATTTGGTCAGTAGTAAAACCATTTTTAACGTGATAAACATTGCTTCTTACACACTTCTTTCTCTCACTGCTCATGGTTTTCCTTAAAGAAAAAAAACAAAAAAAAAGACCCTAAAAAGAAAAGCTAACCAGCCTAACTTTTTTTTCTTGGAAGAGGCGGTGCTTCTACTTGTAAATGTCCCATCATGCTCTGGTTTTGGACACTACGCTTCTAAACTTAAACGAAGGTAAATAAATAGATTCATTGATATTTAATAGCCTTCATTCAAACATGGTTACCACTGCTCATCGTTTACACTCGCTGATGTCGTGACAACTGGCTGCTGGTAGAGGTTTCTCATTAGTGCATGTGTTGGATTGGTCCCATGTGCTCAATACTGGCACCTGTGAGAAGAAGATCGACTTTTACTGCTGTATGTGCTCATGCTGTCTGTGAGCCAGGGTTTGTCTTCTGGGAGCAGCTTACAGGAAGTCTGAAGAAAACATATTAGGTGGGTCTGATTTTTTTTTTTTTTCCCATTTGAGCCAACAGATTATTTCATAGTCATTTCATGTTTGAGTCACATGTGCGGGTTTTCTGTTCCAAAGGCGAAGTCTGTCAGGATTGGAAGAATGCCGTTTCTCCACCCATCTCTGTTTGACATTATGCTGTTCAATGAATCAGTCTGTCCTTGGTTGATTTTTCCTTTTCTTAATTCTCACATAGCACAGACTCATGGTTGTCCCTGTGACCGCTACACGGCTAATGGAAATTTCTCCTCTGTCACAATCTGCTAAGAGCCGATCAGGGATCACTTCTTCATCTCTAACTGCTGAAGTGTTGAGATTAGACGTTCCTCTATCTGGAGTTTTCTCATATTTTTGAGCCGCTGTCTTCCATTTTTAGAGCTCCCAAAGGCCAACTGGAAGTCATGATGTCAGAGGGGTTGTTTATGGAAATGAGGAGCTGTCGTGTCACACTGTTCTCTCACACTCTTAAGTTATGGACTACTTCTCGTAATGGCATAAAATACAACATTTGGCTATAAAATGAATATAACATACAGCTAAAGACAGCTCTGGTATGTTAACATGACACATCACATCGCATGAACATACTTGCTGAACCTTTATTGTTCCAAATTTAAAGATTTTTTAAAAATATTTGTTTCTCTGAAATTCCTAAAATGACGTCTAGTGGAAAAACAAGTCTGAAAAATTGGAAAAGTTCAACCTTAATGGATGGTGATTAATACGATGGAGTATTTGGGTAAAAAAAATGAACAAATGTATAAAATAAGGACTTAAAATATTGAGTAAGGTCTACATTTTATGGGAGTAACGGCGTAAAATTATGAGAAAAAAGTTAAAAAGTTTACAACAAAATTGTAACTTTTTTTAAAGTTAAAATTTTAAAAAATAAAGTAGTAAAATTATGAAATAACCTTGTACAATTATAGGAATGAAATTTCCAGAGAATAAAGCTGTAAAAACTGTTAAGAAGTTAACATTTTACAAGACTAAAGTCATGAAATTATGAGAAAAAAAAGTTGTTTAAAATGAAATCATAGAATTATAAGACTGAAATAAAAAAATTCAGAATGAAGTTGTTAAAATAATGAAAATAAAGTCATACCATCATGGAAAAAAAGGCGTAGTCTATTATTAAAAAACAATTAACAATTTATGAGAATACAGTTGTAAATTTATGAAAAAAATATAGTGTTACAAGAGTAAATTTAAAGCAAACGTTTTATAAGAAAAAAGTTGTATCTTTAAAAAAAACATTTGTAGCGTACAGTTACAAAAAATATTCAACACTTTAAAATATTAAAGTTGTACATTTAAGAGATAAATGTCCTAAAGTTAAAGGGTGGTGGCAGCCAGATTGCCAGCCAGCCAGCAGCATCTCTGATTGGACAATGTCTAAATGTCTCCAGATGGGCGTCTGTATCAACTCCCATCAGCCATAGGCCATTTTACATCACGGGTCATTATAATCTTATCAATTTACAAACGGACACATTTTTAGACAACTTACCTCCCAATAAAGCCGAATATTCTGTCTTCTTCTCAGCATCAACCGCAGTTTGATTGTGGTTCAATCATCTCCATCGTGAGTTTTGTACAGCATCAATGCCGTCTCCTCATTTGAATCCATGGTGACCAGGACTGCCAGATTGACGTCTGGTCATTGCCAGGCGATTGCCATTGAACGATTTCTAGCAATCAGATGGTGGCAGCTGGATGGCAGCACAGGGGCAGGGGGGTGGCAGTCTGAAATTGACTTATCATAAGACAATTTTGGGGGACTTGTTGACCCTCTTATCAATCAATTACTACGCTGCTGCCTTCCTGCCACCCACCTGTCGCTGTCGCACCGCTACCGAACGATTTCTCACAATTGGATGGTGGCAGCTGGATGGCAGCACAGGGGCAGGAGGGTGGCAGTCTGAAATTGGCCGATCATTACATGATTTTAGGGGCCTTGGAAGCCCTCCTCTCTGTTGATCATCGCACTGCTGCCTTCCTGTCACTGAACTGCTTTTGGCTGACCTCCAAATGTGCCCGTGCGGCTATTTACCAATGTTAAAAAAATCGTCCAGTGGCCGTAAAATTTTAACTTTTTCTAAAAACCTGTCACCCCCCAATTAGAAATGCTGTAGTCTAAGTAAATGCAATTAATATAAAAAAAATAAAAATAGTTCAGGAAAATAATGTTGAGGAAAATCCTTTTAATAACTTACTATGACTAAATTTAGCTAAAAGTAGCTTTAAGTGAGGACCACAAAAAGTAAAGTGATGCTTCATCAGATGTTTCTGAAGTTCTGGATCTTACAGACAATAACACGTATTAAAATACTCCTTTAATAGAACAGCTTCAGGTCATTGAAAACTGTGTTGTGGTTTCTGCTATGGAAACTTTGGAGATAAGAAAGCATGCCTTCCTGCTTGTGACGTCTCTCTGCGTTTGGGCTTGTAGATCTTTGACATGTGGGAGATAAGGCGCTCACCCTTCAGTCAGTGGTCAAACATGATACCCCCACAGACGAGATGAAACCTGACCGAAGAGTGAAGCTTTTGTTGCTGTCTTTGCGTCGTCTTTACTGACTTTCCTGGTAAATGAAAGATCTTCTGAAATCCCTAATAGCTTAAGTCTGAGTCGTATTTGTGGATTCCAGTCATGAATCACCGATTTGTGATGTAGAAAGTGTCACTTTTGTGTAACGAGGGACTCTTAAAACCAGGAACTCCTGCTTGAGCAACTATAAACACACCAGCTGGAGTGTTAATGCACTTTAAAAGTCCGCAGCAGATCTGTATACAGCTCAGGACAAACACAGATACACATCCTGCCCTTCCTCCCGGATCCTCGTGGCACCAGGTCTGATGATGATTTTTTAAGTCGCTCAGATCAAAGTCAACACGGCGGAGAGCGTGTCTCGCTTTATACGAGGAGCAGCATGACTGAGAAAAGCAGACCAAAGTGCAGACGTGCCCCCCCTGTGCTGCTTTACGGCTGCAGGCCGCTCTCCAGCAGATGTGGAGTTTAACAAGCAGAGCGCTGCTTCTGCAGCAGCCCAGCCTCCTCCCTGGGGTGAGGGGACGAGCTGCCAGGTGACTGAACATGTGGCCGAGCCTCGGCACGCCGCTGGTATTCCTTTCATGTGCTGGTTTCCCTTTCAAAGCAGCAAATTGTCAGGGGGGGTTATCTGTGAGGACAAAACCGAGACGATGTGGTTTACAAATGATCGGGGTGGAGACTGAAGAATGCTGCTTTTTTGGATCTAATCACTTTTTTTTTTACTTGTCCTGTCCAACAGTTCCTGAGTTTTACGTGTTTTTCTGCAACAACAGGGAGTTTTAAGTCCTCTGACACATGAGGTGTATATTTGTATAAACCCCTTCTGTATTTGAGGCTTAACTTTATTTATATTGATTTGGGTCTTATCACTTTGGATAATAGAGATCCATAATTTTAGCTTTTTTACATTCAGGATGATACAACTTTGGTAAGATGTGACTATTTGACCTTATTAATGAAGTTGACCGGTAGTTCAGCCGTAAAAACAGGCGAAATAAGTGAAAAAAGTAAAAATAAAATTGTATTTTTTTAAACTAAAATATGTCGATACCATAAAATAATTTCCATTAAAATAACATGTTGCACCTTATATATAACGCCATTTTCTAAAAATTACAAAGTATGCTTATGTGTTTTAATGAAGCTTTTTTTATTGTTGGCAGATTATTTTGCTTATAAAAAGTTAAAAATAGCTGATTTTAGGATGTATTTTCTTAAGACAATTCATTCTAGTTGGTTCTGTTTTCTGTATTTTTATTATTTTAGTTCTTAAAGTAGAAAAATCTTTGATCAGGTGATTAAAAAGCAACATAGGGAGATATTGATGGATAAACAGATAAAAAATAAAAAATTTGACCAACATTTGAAAAATCTTCCTATAAAATAAGGTGTTACTTGTTACACGTCATATAAACCACAATTATCTATAAAAGTAGGTATTTTAAGATGGAATGTCTTGTTTTAAGGAAACTTTTTCTTAAAATTTTTTTTGTTGGGAGGTCAAATTATAAAATAGCTTATTTTAAAGGTGTAGTTTCTACGGTTTTCTTTAATTCTTTAGGTTGAAAAAAATATTTTGTCAAATGGGAAAAAAGCATATAGGTAAAAAAAAGATAAATAACAAAGAAGTTGCAGTAACATTAAAAAAATCCAAATGTATTCAACATACCGGTATTTGTATAATTTCCATTAAAATAACTTGCAACACGTCATATACAGCAGTTATCTAAAATGTATATTCAACTGCTATATATATTTTACATTTTGGCAGATAAATTTGCTTATAAAAAGGGAAAACATGATAAATTTAGGATGTATTTTAGTAGAAAAACATAATAAAAGATTGTAGCTTATACTTTTCTCTTTCTTTTTTTGTGATTTTAGGTTTTTAGGTAGAAAAATCTTTGATCGGGTGAGAATTAAAGCAAAATAAGTGGGGAAAAAGCAGAATTAAAAGAGAAGTTGTATTTACTTTGATAAAAAAAATATTATTTGAAATAACTTGTTACACCTAATATGCAACATAAGTATCTGAAATGTTTATTAAACTGAGATAGAATGAATTGTTTTAGAAGGCATTCTTAACAATTTTACATTCACAGATCAATTTGCTTACTAAAAGAGGAAAATATCTCTATTTAGAATGTATTTTAAAACGGAAGTTGTTTTAACTTTCAAACATACTTGAACAACTTCCATTAAAAGAACATATTACACATCATATAAAACATAATTATCTACAAGATATGTTTAACTGCAATAGAATGACTTGTTTTTACAAAGCATTCTTTACTATGTTACATTTGCAGATCAATCTGCTTATCAATTTAGGATGTATTTTCTAAAAAAATCATTATACCTTATGTTGTTATCCTTTTTTTGTCAATTTAGTTATTTAGGTCTAAAAATATTCAATTTCTTTACATTTTAGATCAAATCAATCCTTTAAAACCTTTAAAAGTGGAAAAAATGTCAAACATTTTTATAGACCCCAATTAATTAGGAAAAAACCTTTTATTTGTTGAATAAATACGCCTAAACGTTTTATCTCAGACTTGTAAAGTTTGCTATAACACATCTGGAACAGTTTAGGGGCGGGGCCACAGGGACATTTGCCCCAGGTACAAGCCCATGGAAGAATTTCTTTCCTGTGGTTCATTTGTCGGAGATCAATGTTCAGATTACGATGCCCAGATAGCAGCTACTGCCCTGGATGGAAATCCACTGGAGTTTACAGAAGAAAGGTTGAAAGTTAAAAAAAAAAATGGGCTGGAAACTAGTTTGTTTCTAGAATTCCTAAAGAATTCAAGCATGCAATGAGACAGTGATGTCAAAATCTACCTGAAAAGGCCTTCGAACCTTGATCCTGTTAAAATGCAAAGGTTAAAAACTGTGCAAAAACAAAACAGATGCAAACTTAAGGGATGCGAGGCTCAATTACTCAGAGGAGTGGCTCCACGTTTGCACAGAGCACAAGCATTAGCCTTTGGCCTCTTCATTTTGGCACATTTACTGCAGCCTTTCAAGGGAGTTTCATGATTTTGCAGCATCCTCTGGGTGGAGAAGTTTTAGTTTTAACCTCTAACCTTTCAGCTGACCTTGCAGTAAAGTCCCTGGATGCTACTTGAACTCCTCACCAGTCAGCAGGCCTTTCGGAGGGCAAACACACAAGTCTGTGTGAGTTATTCGTACAGCTGGAATTTAAATAAACTGTTTTTTTTTTTGTTTTTTTTTTACCTCGTGGCATAATGTAAGGAAACACCACAAACTGGTGTTGATTACTTTGGCAGACGTTAAAAGTTTATGAAGGTGTTGGGGAAAATCGATTCAGTGATATATCGTGATATTTCCTTTGGTGATACTTGTATCGATTTAAAATGCTGATGATATTGTGAATGTCCTTCAGCGACTTCTTTTTGTTGTTAAATATTCAGTCTCATTGGTTCAGTCATCCTCGGGGTTTTAGTTGTTATAAGACATTTACTATGTAGTATTACTTAGTTTAACACCGGAGCTCCAGTGTTTATTTTCTTTGATTTACTGTAACTTCTTAACCATTAACACGATCCGTTTTTCTCCTTTAGAATCTGTTGATCGTGTTAACAGTCAAAAAGTTGAAGTATGTTGAAGATTTTGTTGTTTAAGCGTCATCGGCGACGCCTCAGGTGTTAAAGGGTTGAAAATAGTGAAAACTTGTATCTTGGGATTTATTGCGATATTTTTAGTATCGCGGACTGTGCATCGCGATTCTTATCGCATCGTCAAATTCTTGCCAATACTACTCCTGACTTTTTCTCTGAAAAAAAAAAATCAAGTAAATAGCCATAAAAATGATCAACAATCGATTCATAAAAATCAAGAACGATTTAGCACATAAAGCTAAAGTCCGCTAGCTTGATGCTAACATTTAATGGGATTTCCCATAGGACGGCTAATGCTAATGCTTGATCGACCTAAACATACATTTCTGACTAAATGAACAATTTATAAACTCACAGGCACTAATTTTCCAAAATTTTCAAGGAAATATTCTTAAAGTAACTATTTGTAGTCTAAAACACTGTTTTTTTTGCACATACGTTCTTCTTCTTCTGGAATACGGTGAAATGCTATAGCGCAATCGCCATCTAGTGGCCAAACTGAAAAGCCCTCCAGAAGAGGCAGAACAATGTTTACAATGTTAATAATCTGAATATTCTTCTCCTTTTTAGAAACCATGTAGCCCTGTATGATATTAACAATCTCATTATTTCACTAATACATTTTACAGTATGTGAACTGGATCAGATTAATATACATATATTCAAAACATGGAGTAGAATATGAATACATTTCTAAACAAATGTGTATAAATGCTTAAACTCAAAATTAAATTGAAGGATTAAAAAATCAAATCGATCCAGGCTTTTGTGAATCGAATTAAATCGTTTCTGGACATTATAATCGATACCCAGCCCTTCAATAAGCTGCAGCTGTCCAACCTGCATCTTAAAAATCAGCACTGAATTCTAAGATTTACAGCCTGAGACTTCAGCGAGCCTTTTCTGGCAGAGATAAGAAAAAATATTCCCTAAGACACGGGTGTCAAACTCAATCACACAAGGGGAAAATTTCCAAAACACTCCTGAGGTCGCGGGCCGAACACGATAAATTGATTGAACACTCTAAAACAAAATTAACCGTAAGTTTTTAACATGATTATAAATTAGATATATAGCATTACCTGTGATAATGCTAGAGTGAATGCTGTAAGCTGAATTTGTCAGCTGAAGATGCTGAAAATGATAGCTAAAATGTTGACGTTTATAGCCAGCTAGAATATTAGCTAAATGCCAAATTATCCTAAAAAAAGAAAGAAAAAAAACTTAGTTTAGCCAAAACAGCTAGCATGTAAATATTAGCCTAACTCCAAAAGAGTCTGAATTAGCCAAAACAGCTAGCATGTAGCCTAAATATTAGCTAAAGCACAAAATAGCCTAAAAAATCTTAGTAAATGGCTAAATAGTCAAAAAAAGCTAGCAGAATGCCTATTTTAAAAATTTTTAAATTGTAACTTTTTAACATAATTATGAATAATAAAAGGCAGGAATATTATTCCAGAATAAATCATTTTAAACCTTAAATAATGTTCAATATTTTACTCCCCATAAAAATATATTTAGTCAAAAAATTAAACAAAAAATGAGCGCAAGATAACATTGGGCCATTAATAACATTAAAATTAAATGATCTGGAGGGCCGGATAAAATTACCCGGGGGGCCGGATCCGGCCCCTGGGCCTCGTCTTTGACACATGTGCCCCAAGACACCGAGACGACATGTAATGAGATGTTTTGTTCTGAAGTCTTTGAACATGAATTGACCTCATCTCTCCATGTCAGGTTCCCCTCAAAGCTCCACGCAGACCGTCAGGGTGTCGGCTTTCCCCCCGGATTCCTCCCTCCCACGGCCACCCGTGATCGAAACCGGAGAGGCGGGCCCTCCAGGGAAAATGACCCCGTCCAGACTGCCGGAGGGGGCCGACGGCGGCATGCTGGGCGATCAGGGTTTTGCAGGAGCCCCAGGTGAGACCCCCCTTCACGCACACCTTCAGCTCTGCACACGGCTCCCTCTCACTCCTCGTCTTTCAAATCGCAGCTTCTGCTCCTAAATCCACCGACGCCGTCATGATCTCAGGTGAGTGCTCCTGTTTTTGTGCCAAACCACAGCTGTTTGCAGTTTTCATGAAACTGTTTAATCGGCAGGTGTGAGCAAACCACAAAGACTCCCACTAGAGAAAACAGCCACAGCAGCAGGTAAAAAAAAAAATGTTTCCCTTTTTAGTTATAAAGACCTCATTAAAATCTAAAAGTCTGAGTAACTTTATGTTTTTACAATAAATATTAAAATCCACAAAAATCAACAATTGTGTAAAAGAAAAAAAAATATTTTTAAAAGGGGGTTTGGCGCTAAAACACACTCTTCTTTTGTTATATGATGCTCAAACCTCCTCAGTTCAGAGCTCATCATCGAGCTGTACAATAAATATGTGATGCATTGCTCCAAATATAAGCCTTGTTATGTGTGAAAACTGTGTATCTTGTTGATGTTTTTAGTCTAACATGAAAGAAATCTTCCTTTCAGAGGACAGAGTGTCGTTCTCAGCTGGTCTGACTCTCCCCCCCTTGAGAGGAGACGTTGGAGTCATTCGCTTCAATGACGTCCTGGTGAACGATGGAGGACATTATGATTCTGATACAGGTATTTTGATCATTTTTGAGGATAAAGCTGTTTTTTAATCATTTTTTTGCCACTAATTGGTTGGATCTTTACATTTTTATGCTATAAACATCACATTTGGAGAAAAAATATCTATATATTTAAAGACATTCCGATTAAATCTGTATTTTTGGTGTTTTTAACATGTTTTTGGGGCATTTTTCTCAAAAATGAGGACATATAAAGCTTAAAATTTAATTTTTGATAATTTCTTTAGTCAAATCTTTGAGGAGATGAAAAAATACTGTTAGAAAAAGTCTGCTTTAGTGACATGCTGTGATTTCCTCATCTGGCTCTAAACTGTTGGGGGTTGTGAGGGGCTGTAAGCTAGTGGGAGGATGATGGGAAGTCAGGGCAGGCTTACTCGCACTAGCAGTCCCACCCACAACTCAGAGGGGAATTTGTAATGATCCCCTGCCGCTCTGCAGAAACTATGTTCTAGAAAATAACAGTTTTTTCATTATTTTGGCTTAAAACGGCATAATAATAATTAAAAGACCATTGGGAACGTTTTTAAGATAGACCATAAGATGAGCAGAGTGGGAGTTAAAAAACAAAAAATAATACAATAATAAAAATTATGTTTTATATACATTGCACTTAAAGCTGAAACTGGAAAACTGGATTTGATGTGACAAATTCCCTATATGAGTTTAATGATTATTTAAAATCTTTATTTTGCAAAAAATACACCTAAATACACACATTTTCCAACATCCGAAAAGGATTGAACAGGACATTACATTAAATTCTGTTTTACAGCCTTTATTTATGGTAGATTGAAGAGAGTTCAGAGTAAAATAAAAAATATTTTCTCGTCGTTTTTCCCTAAACTTAACAGGAAATGCTTCTAGTTGATGTGAAGTTACTTTCTGGTGATTCATGATGTTTTACTTATGTTTTGAGATTACATGAAGGTCCGTCTAAAAAAGTCTCCCGTCTCGTTTCAGGCATCTTCACAGCTCCCACAGACGGCCGCTACCTGCTGACCGCGGTTCTCGCGGCGCAGCGCGGTCAAAAGGTCGAGGCCGTTCTCTCTGTGTCGAACCGCAGCATCCAGAAGCTGGACTCTGCTGGCTTTTTGTCTGAAGCAGAAGCATCCACCCCACAATGCAACTGCAGCAGCTCTGTTTCACTCAGCCTGGTTCTGTCTCTGAGGCAGGGTGACCGGGTCGGACTCATCCTGACCGCCGGAAAGCTCGCCATCTCGGCGTCACCAGAGATCCTGTCGTCTTTCAGCGCCGTTCTCCTTTACCCCTCCAAACGGTAGTTCTTTTAATCCAAGACCGATTTATTTTGAAGGAGCGGACAGACGTTATATTTAAGATTTGAGGAAAAAGGAAAACACGAGAATGTATTTTATAAGTATTACTGTATGGATTAGTTTCTGTAGAAATATTTTCATTGTTTGTGTTTTACATTTTCATATAAATCACCAATTTTTCACATAAAAAACAGAAATGAATAAAGTTCAAAAATCAAAATTGGTGCTTATAAATCTGTTTATTAAAACTTTTTTATCTTTTTTCCAGTTTTTACTACAAACATAAAGTATACTGTGCACAGCAACAGCTTCAGTCCTACTAACAACTTACTTTGCACATTTACCCACCAAATATGGAAAAAAAAAACTGCAGCAGCAGCAAAAAAATCTTCAGAATAAATTTGATCAAAGGAGGAATGTGTGTCGTCTCCACACTAAGTGTCACTTTCATAGAAAGGATGTCGTAGGCAGTTGTTACGGAGATAAGAGGCGGTAAAAATACGGCAGCATCTGGCAACACAAAACAAAAAAACAGCAGCAAAACTTTTATTTAAATAACTATATATTCTGGTTACTTAAATCAAATAAAACTGTAAAATATTCTTCATTTCAGCAGCAACAACATACTTTAAATAACAAATAAGGCATTAAAAGGGAAAAAATTAAGCATTTCCTAAAACAATATTTTTATATTTGACATCAGCAGCAAAAAGCTTAACCCATTATTTTATAGCTGTCATTGGTTGGTTTTCACATTTCTTGTAAATGCAAACTTTTCCAAACTTTTTCTGCTAATTAAATAAACTCGACTAAAGAAGATAAGTATGGAATCAAATCAGCATCATCTTCAAGTGAATAAAAAAATAGATTTTATGTCTTAAAAAAGGTAAAACCGTTTTAAACTCGAAAGTAAGCTTGAAGTATATGTAGTTTTTTTAATGTAAAAAAAAATTTAAACTTGAAATA
>NC_050531.1:6255039-6259920 GCF_002922805.2 Oryzias melastigma | reverse complement strand
GACACGATGATGTCATTTCCGTTTTAAACCAGCGTTTAGATGAGGGATGAAACAGGTATCCCAAAAAACAGGCATTGTTCTGGAGTGGAAATATAAATCATTTCCTGATATCAGTCACGTCCTGATAGCCAATGGGCTCAAAGCCCCGCCCCCACGAAAAACCAGAAATAACTACGAAAATGAACATTTCTAATTGAAACTGTAAAATTAGGACTGAAAAAAAAGAAGGAGAAAAAATATAAGTTGAAAATACGAAAAAGCAGTTAAATACATTTTTTTTAAATTTGTTTTATTTAAGTTTTAAATTTACCTTTTTGGGGGGGAAATTTTATTTTTTTCTTTTAAGCTTTAAAATATATATATATATTCAAAATTGCATTTTTTTTAAGTAAAATTTTTTTAAAAGTTTTAAGTATATTTTTTTCAAATTTACTTTTTTAGAGGGGAAATGTTCTATTTTTCTTACAAACTTAATATATATATATATTTTTTTTTTTCAAATTTGCATTTTTTTAAGTTACATTTTCAATATTTCCTTTAACTTTACAAAGTGTACATTTGAGTTTAAAACTGTTTTTTTTTTGTTCACTTTAATTTGATCCTGATTTGACCCCATATATTAGAGTCTTGAAAGGAAACTAAAGTGATTTAGCAGCGTGTCACCCGTCTCTTCTGGAGGAGGAGTGGAGGTCAGAGCAGCTCCTCCAGGCACACCGGAGCGATGGGCTGCCTCCAGTAACTGAAGGAGCTGAACTCCGGGCAGCTGAAAGTGACGTTGTGTTGAGAGCTTCTCAAAGGGAAAACATGCTCCACCAGCTCGCTCAGCCTGCTGTAACTAACAAACAAACACGCTTTTTTAATACATGGTTTGAGCACAAAAATACACAAACAGCAGCTCCACGGAGGATCACTTACGACGTTTTATTGCCTTTCGTTTGCTCCAGGATTAGCTCCCCTTTCGGATTCACCGTGAAAATCCGGCACACTGGGACACCCACTTGCTTGTAAGCGAAAACGTCCTTTAAATGCACAAAAAACCCCAGTAGGTTTTAAATTAAATAAAAATCTTTAAGGTGATGAAACAGAAGTTAAACTTACACTCTTCCGGTTTCCAAAAGCAGCATAAAAGGGCTGAGTGTTTGGTAGGAACAAGTTCTTGATGTCTGTGAGACATTCAATCTTGAATTTTTCTGGCTTCTTCTCGATGATTTCTCTAAAAAATATAAAATAAAAATTATTGATTTAACCCTGGAAAACCCACTTTATTAGAGAATCGACTGAAAATTCAGTTTATTTGATATAATATGTTTTTTTTTTTATAAAATCACCAAAAAAAATTGTGTAATAAGCTTTTCTTTTAATGAGATATCAATAGTTTAAATAAATGTATGATCCATTGTGTGAATTAGAAAGTTTCAGGAAAGAAGCACCTTATTTACCCACTGTCTCAAATTTGATCCACATGAAGTAACTGTTTAAATATTAACAAATTTAGCAAGTTTTTTTCCAAAGTTTTTTTCAATTGCTATTTCAAAAATGAATAATAATAGATACGTTTTTTACTACTAATCGAAAAAACATTAATAAATATATGAGAATAAATTCATAAAATTAGAAAAAGTCAACATTTTACGAGAAAGAAGTTGTGGTAAATGTATGTTTAAGAGATCAATAATTTTACAAGGAAGAAGTCATGCTTTTCGGGAAAAGAAGATACATTTATGTAAAATACTCATATAAAATGTTTAAATAAAAACAGTTGAACATTACCTGTTTGATTTATGTTGCAGACAATTCAGAGAAATTGATGGATATTACACTGATCAAGAATTTTGCTGAATCTGATTTTTGAAAAAAACATGACTTTTTCCTTGTAAAATTACAACTTTTCAAATCACAAACCTATTAGTTCAGTCTTGTAAAACTTAGACATGTTCTCATAATTGTATGACTTTATTCTAACATATATATATTATGTAGTCATTTATTTTTTTCTTTAATTTATAGTTTATCAAACAGACTTTTATAAGAATTTTTGATTTTGTTTCTCCTAAAATGTTAACCTTTTTGGTCAATAAAGTTGTCATAAAATAGTGACTTTTTTCTCTTAATTTTATCAATTATATATACATATATATTTAATTTTAATTGTATTATTTTATACATATACATATATTTAGATTTTGAATCATACATAATGCTTCCCTTAATACTTCTTTATCCTCACGTTTCTGTTTTTGAGATTTCATGGGAACAGACATTTTGAAACGAGCAGGAAAAGCCCTTTTACTGCCTCTAATGGAATAATAATCCACCGTTATTTTTAAGGGTTTTAAGGAAAGTTTTGATCAAGTAAAAATTGACAGGGGTCTCAGAAATATTCGTATCAAATGCGATTCAAGTGGTTAGACGGGGTTTATGTGGGGTCATCAGTGAGAATCTGACTCCCTGTTAATGACTGTGTTCACATGAGCTGTTGTCTGTAGAAACAAGCAAACAAGAAGCTAAAACACTATAAATGTCCTTCAGTTTTTGTTTGTACTTCGACTTCCTGGCGCAGATTCAAATCTGGGAAAACATTCATTAGCGAAATCCTAAATGTTAATGTTGTTGATGAGAAAACGGGGGATTTCCTACCTGTGGAAGGCAGAGAAGAGGCTGCTGGGGGACAGCATGAGGGGTCCTTGAGGCAGCAGCGTCCCCCTGTCGTTCACCCAGTGCAGGTACCCTCGAGTCATGTCGGCCATGCCGATGGCTCGAGCGGAGCAGTACAGGAACTTGTAGCCATTCCTGCAGCAACAGGGATTCCGTGTTTGTCAGTCTGTGTTCTGGAAGGTGGGGTGGGCGGGGGGTGTGGCGGGGTCTTACTCGTGAACCGAGTGGTAAAGCTTTGCGATCCCCTGGTGGGTCCAGTCTTTACCGAGCTGAGGCAGAATCTGTCCGAACACGTCGGATCTGAGGAGCAACAAAGCGACAATCAAATATTTTCAGTAAAAAAAAAGTAGGAAAATCCCATTTTTCTGTCTTTTACTTGGTGATGGTTCCATCAATGTCTGAGATGATGACCCTGTCGTCCCAGTTCCACAGGTAGATGGTGCCTTCGCAGCGACACGTTCCCTGGTACTGAGTCGTTATGCTAAAGGTGACGTCGTTTGGTCCGTCTCGTAGCTTCAAACTGGCCTGGAAGAGATTTTGACTTTTACACTTAATTCAAGTAACTCTAAAGATCCTTTTGAAGTCTGACTGATAAGTAGATTAGATTAGAAATGGTTTATTTTAAGCAATAAAAAAAGTATTGCAAGATATCTAAACATTAAGAGATTGCCTGAAAGGGAGTGGGAGGAAGCGAACTTATATAATCCCACCATCCCACCCCGGCTTGAACATAATATTTGTGATCATAAGTAGGTTTTGAATAGTTAAAGGGTAACCAAACCGTAAATTAACTTTTTATATCTGTTGATCTCTATAAATGGGGCTTTAAAATCGCTGTTTGTTGGTCATAGCCAAATTTTTGACAAATTGAAATAAAACTGTTTAATTCTTCAAAATATAGTCAAAAAATTGTCTGTGTGCTGCCCCCTACAGGTTGTAATGAGGTATTACGGTTGAATTGTGTGATTGGTCAAACCATGTAAGTTTCAGAAATCTGACATCATGATCTGCAGCTCCAGTAGTGATAACATTCCAGCCCCCGAGCCCCGCCCCTCTGAATGGATTTTCACATTTCTGCAATGGGCGGAGTCAGCCTCCAACTTCCTGTTTTGGTTACCCTTTAATGCTGAGCTATATCATATTGTTTAAGTAAAAAAAAAGAAAAAAAGCAAAAACTGTTATTTTCGTTCAATATAAAGTGTTGCACAAAGACCTAAAACAAAATAAAAGTTCAGACAATTTTTTTTTCTAAACAACAATCATCCATTTTTAGTTCTAAGTAAAGCTGCAGTGGTGTTTAGGGCTGTCACGATTAGTCGACTAATAAAATAGTCGTGACTAATTTAATCGTTGATTAGTCATTACTTTATATTATATGTAGTCAGATTGTATTAAAGTTGAACAAAGTTGTGAGTGTTCATCACCAAAAAATTACTTTTTTTCAATATTTGAGTCAGTGAGACCAAAACTTTTGTGAAAAATAGTTCCTTGTTTCAGACGCCGACCTCATTAGAGAGATCTGGAACATACTTTCCATCAAACACATTTTGACAGGTGACCTTTGACCCAATATACCCTTTATATATAAAATTGATATTAAATTATGTCATCTTGAGGGGCGGGGAACCTGTTAAAACGAGTTTGATGGATGGTGTAGGGTCAAAGGTCACCTGTCAAAATGAGTTTGATGGAAAGTATATTCCTGATCTCTCTCTCTCTCTTTATTTAATCTTGTTTTAATATCAGAAACTCATGAAGGACAGAAGCTGCACGATTCATTAAAAATGTAATAAAATATAATCTTGATTGTCTTTATTTTTAGTTAGTTTAAAGCTAATGATGGTTAAGATGTGTGCTTTACATCCACTTTGCCCATGACCCGATTACTCGACTAATCGGAAAAAATAATTCGTGATTAGTCGACAATTAAAATAATCATTTGTGGAAGCACTAGTTCAGACAAAATCAAATTCAAGACAAGAATCTTCCAGTTTCTTTTATAAACAAAGCTGCAAGTGTTGTTGTATGGCTTGTAGGCGCTACCCGCCCCCTTTTGACCACGCCCTTACGGGTTGTGCGCCCGTAAGACGTCAATCTCTGCCAAACTATCTGAGCGAAGCAGTGAAAGAAACTTCGCTGTAGCGACACCTAAAGAGATTATCCGAAAGTAGGCGACACGTTTTGTGAAAATTGTGGCTTTTGTGTTGATTCTATCTCCATGGCAAC
>NC_050531.1:6243303-6254341 GCF_002922805.2 Oryzias melastigma | reverse complement strand
GCTTTACATCCACTTTGCCCATGACCCGATTACTCGACTAATCGGAAAAAATAATTTGTGATTAGTCGACAATTAAAATAATCGTTTGTGGAAGCACTAGTTCAGACAAAATCAAATTCAAGACAAGAATCTTCCAGTTTCTTTTATAAACAAAGCTGCAAGTGTTGTTGTATGGCTTGTAGGTGCTACCCGCCCCCTTTTGACCACGCCCTTACGGGTTGTGCGCCCGTAAGACGTCAATCTCTGCCAAACTATCTGAGCGAAGCAGTGAAAGAAACTTCGCTGTAGCGACACCTAAAGAGATTATCCGAAAGTAGGCGACACGTTTTGTGAAAATTGTGGCTTTTGTGTTGATTCTATCTCCATGGCAACCATTTTACGTTTTGGTCATCTGGGAGTGACGAACATTTCTATGTCATTTTTCGAAGAATCAGCAAAAGTAAATGTTTGGATTTGCTTGGCAACTGAGATTTTTTGTTAACCACGCCCACATTCATAATATGTTCATGTCATGTTGTTTTTGTTTAGTGTGAGCCAATGATTCATGTATTACATTTTTGGTATTCTAGTAAAAAACGGAACGCTACTTTTGCAATCTCGCCACGACAATATCTCTCAAAATCTACTAACTTTTAAAACCAATTTTTTTTTTCAAAAAGCTTCCCAGTGACTCTCAAGGAGTTGGATAGATGAATAAATCAAAGTTTGTTGTTAGGACTAAAGGTTTTGGTTTTTTTTATTCAATATCTTCCCAAGGTCAAAGGTCAACAGAAGGTTGGTTTTGGTGGAAGACTTAACTTGTGCTGTTTTGTGAAGTTCACTCAAACAAACTGTACTGTGCAAAAATGTGAAAATCTAACACTTCGTCGCAACAATCTGTAGGTCCTGTGGCCATCCCATAATAATTGTAAAACTTCCTTTGGATATAGCCGACACATATGTGTTGGTGTCATTTGTGGATGTTGATCAAGTTTTTTGAGTCCCAAAACAGATTTTGGTCACATTCATAATTTTTGGCGGTTTCTCCCGCTGTGATGTCGTCATGTTTTCAGGAGGAGGTTGTTCACTGTTTCAAAAATTCATTTTTACCCAGTATTGGGTGTGTTCATATTTTGGTGAATTTTTGAGTATGTGGTGTGGGTGAAATAATTATTTTTATTTTTCTCACTAAAAACAAAAAACTGAAACTGTTTGTCACTTAAAGTCAAAAGTGTTAAAAAAAGCATCAAATCCTGATGTTTAGTTAAAGATAAACAATTACTGCTTTTATTTTGTTTAATTCAGTGTAGTTTGCACATACCTGTCTCTTGATATGTGTACCTATCAGTCATTTTTGTGTATTTTACAGCATAATATTCCTTAGCAAAAAGTAGTATTAAAGTGTACTACAAGTATTCTTAAACTATATTAAAAGTGAGCCAAAATACTTTTTATACACTTTTTGTAAACATAAAATGTTCCAATTTAGAAGTATTCAGTTAGTATGCTTTCTATGGTACTATACTCAAGTATACCTATAAAATAAACTTCAAATGTACTACTTTTTGCTTTACTGTTAATGCATTCTTTTATGCAGATTTTTTTTTTTTTGTCTGTTAGATTAACTTTTTTCTTTGTGGATTTTCGTTCCTTTTACCAGGGAACAGAGGTCTTACTATTTGATCCGAGGACAGGCGGAGGGACTTCTTGTATAAGTGGCACTGTGCCGGAGCTGAGCCGTCCGTCTGCACATGCTCAGTGGCGGTGCGAGCCGGTGCTGCCGCGTTCAGTTCTTTAGTCTCGTCGTCACTGGACCACTCTGCACCTTTCTTCCTGCACGATAAATAATACACTGCTGAAAACGTGTAACATTAAAAACATTTATACTTAAATTTAGTCCTCAATTTAATCAAACAAACTCCATAAATTATTTACGATACACCCAATGTTATCACTTTTTATAAAACTAAAACTGAGAGAATATTTTATTAAGTAGTAATAAAAAATAATGAATGCATTAATATGTATCGTAAATTAATTAATTCAAGTCGGCGGTTCAGGCTTCCATGGTGTGCGTTAAAACATTTTGTTGGGTATTATGCTGCTTATCCCATGATCACTTACAAAAGAAAAAAATATTTAATTGGTTTTTAGTACTTTATTCTTGCTATTTTTGTGGTTTAGATCACTTTTTCACAAAAAGCAGACTATTGGATCGTACAAATACATGTTACCTGGTAAAGCATTAATCGTGATTAATCCCAACACAGAATTGTGATTAATTCGATATTTTTTTTTTGTAATTGATAAACAGCAGTAATTAAAAATAAATGTTCTAAATGTAGAGCTTCGTGTGTGATTTCATATTGTGATTATTTGCAGATAATAAGTGGTCGGTAAATACTGAGACAAAAAAAAAATACTGATTAATTGCGATTAATTTTTTCCAGGTTTGCGATTAATTTGTTAATTGATTTCCAGCACTAATTTTATTATTTCAAATCACATGTTCCAAAATCAAGGCCCGGGGGCCGGATCCGGCCCTCTTGGTGACTATATCTGGCCCTCCAGATCATTTTTTTATTTTATTGTTAATAATAATGCCCCGAAGTTATTTTGCGCTCATTTCTAAAAATATATTTTTATGGAGGGTAAATTATTGAAAGTTATTTAAGGTTTAAATTGATTTATGCTGGATTAATATTCCTGCCTTTTTATTATTCGTAATTATGTTTAAGAGTTATGGTTTAAAAATTGACATTCTGCTAGCTTTTTGGACTATTTTGGCATTTACTAAGATTTTTTTTAGGCTGTTTTGGAGTTTAGCTAATATTTCAGCTACATGCTAGCTGTTTTGGCTAACCTAATTTTCAAATGTAGCTCTTGTTTTGGAGTTCTGAGATATCAACACTGTTCTTTGGCTAACGAGTTAATCCAGTCAGCGTGACACATGTTTACCCAACACAGCTCTGTGTTGGTGAATGACGGAGGAGACGCCAGGCCTGAGCGGCTGACTCACCGCGTGTCTGCGGCCTGATGGAGGGCAGGGCTCTCCCCGCTCAGGGAATCTTGACTCTCCAGCTTGGTCTCCGATAACTAAAAGAAGCAAAAGTATATTCAGAACTACCATAAAGGAACAAATATTCCAAAGCACAGATGGAATGATTATGGATCCTTTTTGCTGATAATGCTCATCATTTGCAATGCAAACGTATTTAAATGACGTGAAGTCATAGGATGATCACACCTGCTTGGTGCTGCTTTTTCTCCAGAACCACCAGCGTCCAGACTTTTTGGGCATTTTCTCCTTCACCCAAGCCTCTTCTGTAGCCTGATATTTACAAAACAGAGCCGTACGGATTAATTCCTGCGCTTTAAATACGCCACAAACAGATGGATACCTTTGGCAAGTTCTTTTGGAAAGCCTGCATGCAAAGGATCAGCGGTGCCGCCAGTGTCCAGTTGTAGTATCTGGAAAATGAAGTTAACATTTAGCTGTCTGATGATGAAAACAACCCAGATGTTCGACTCACCTGTTTGCTATTCTGACCACCAGGTTAGGATTGTCGATGATTGCCGGATTTTCAGCAAATTCATTGTAGGTGATGATGTGTTCCATAAATTTTTCTAAAAAGAAGCAAAAGAAAAGGCCTAAGATACGTCTATGGTAATATTAATAAATACAAAAAATACAAACTAAACAGACAGTTTGCCTTCTGCAGCTTACAAGTTAAGGATTTAAAATGACAAAACTAATACATAAAAATATGAGCATGTGTAAAAGTGAGGCCTTATATCTGCATGTTAATCTGTTTCTATATACTAAACTACAGATCCGGGCCAGCAAAGAAATATTCGGCTCGTAAAAGGGATTTAGGTCAAACAAAGTTTAAATTTTTTTTTTAAAAAGCGGGAAAGAAGGTAAACAAATTGATGATGGGAAGTGGGGGTGGGCATACTCTTCGCCAATGGTCCCAGCCTCAATTTAGATTTTAATAAGATGTTATTCACAAGCTAAGTTCAAAGCGGCTGACAAGAAAACTCTGATGACCCAGCATTCTAGCAGCATTTAAACGCATCACTTACAGACAAATCTTGGAGATGTGAAGATTTGTGCGTAGATGTGGTTTTGTGTGTGTGTAATAGGCGATTCTTGTGTAATTTTTAAAAATATGTGTGTGTAGTTAGTTTCCAGCTGTTGCAATTTGAAGATATATGTGTATAAACTAGGGGTGTGCCAAAATATCGATATTGTGATATATCGCGATATTTAGTCTTACAGTTGATTCTTGATGGATTTTTACCAAGTAGATCTTTTTTTTTTGTTTGAAGAGGCTATAAACGTTATACGTATCCCTTTGGAGGTACATTGGAGGTGTGCGTGGCACCAATGTGCCTGAAAGTTACTTCAATTATTTCATTTTTGCTCTGTTTACAACAATTTTGCACTAAGTAGTGTCCCTCCTGTTCGTGTTTACTATTGTTAACACTAAATTTTACAAATAATTCCAATTCAACTGGTGTCAATGTTTGCCATAGACTTAGTATTACTGAGTTTAGCAATATTGCACAAAAGTGTTTGTTATTCGTTGCATAAAATAAGACACAAGTTGTTTGTTATGATTGTGTTCAAGCTAAAAAATAATTAGGGATATATATTTTCCCCAAAAATATGTGTTCTTCTATATAAAATGAGTTATTAGAGATGATTTTTACCATTTATTGCAGTATTGCGATATCATCGATATTGTAAGACATGTATCGTATCATATCGTGAGGTACACAGTGGTTCCCAGCCGTAGTGTAAACTGTATTTTTTTTCATATTTTTTTTTACTCATGCACAAGATGTTTTTCATGAGTCACAAATTAAGAATTACGCACACACAAATTCCAAGTCATGCCCAAATGAAATATTAAGCAAGCACAAATCTGAGTGAGTCTATTTTCTCTCCATAAGTGAAGCCTGCTGCCCGCATGTCCAAATTTCAAAACGTTTCAGAGACAGATTTTGTGTGGGCGGATTTTAAGTGCTAGGGGCGTGGACTTCCAACTACCTCACTCCTGATTGGTCAGAATGTTTGCCATAGAAATGTTGACCAATCACTGTTTAATGACAACGTCAAGCTAAAACATGGCGGCGTCCAAATCAGTATAAAATGGCAAGTGAATTCACTTTTTAGGAGTAGGAAGTAGACTACTTTGTATGGGTGACATCACACTCACTCGCTCCAGTTCTTATATACAGTCGGTTACATCAATGCAATATTATCATATCCAATCCATGATTGTTAAAGGTTACAAGTCCGATTTTATCACCTTTGGGAATTTCCGAGTTCTCCCCCACACCTCCACACAGAGACAGGGTGACATCAGGAAGATCGCCAGCAGAGTCCGACAGACACTCCGTCCCGCTGTCCGCCGCCGCGCTGCCCACTGACTGGGGCGACTGGGACCCCGAGTGCTGACCCGGCTCCACCCAGTGTTTGGAGGCCTGTTCGGACTCACTGAAATATGGACAGTCGAGTTTTAGAAACCAAAAACTCCTCTTAAAACAGTAACCAAAAATGACTGATTCATTAAATATCTGGACCTTTTTGGAAAATAGCGAGCAGCAACGTCAGGTTCCAGAGCGTTCAGGTCTTCCAGGTAAATATCTTCCGGTCCCTGATGTTGGCTCCGTTTTCTCACAACTTCAATTAAAAAAATAAAAATAAAATAGGTGACTTCTCGGAAACTGCTGAGTTACTTTTCTTTCTACTTGCTTTTCTTTCTTTTTTAACTTCTGCATTTTGAATGCAGATCAGTCCTAGACAAACAGACACCACATCCTTCCTGTTCACACTGACATACATTCAAACTGGGCGAGGTTGTTTTAAATCTGTAGGCAGTTTTGTTTTACAGAAAACTGTTACATTGTAAAAATGTATTCTGGGTCAAAGACGTTGAGGAATAATTGCGATATGCCATAAGAAATGTTCGAATGAGTTAGAATTACCTTTCCTCTTCACTGGGGAGTCTGTGACTTTGCCGGCTTCTGCGTCCGAACAAACAGCTGTCGAGTTTGCGGTTTTCTTGTTTCCGGTACTGGCAGCAGAGCAGCTGTCTCTGCGACTTGGCGGTGAAGAAGTCCACCTGGCTTTGGGAGTATTTTTTGCTCTAATGTCTGAACCCGGCTCAGAGGAGAAGCTGCTGGGGAGGTCCGACTTGGCCGAAGCGTCGGGGAGCTGGTCGGGTTTGATGGTGCGGGGTTCTGGTTTCACAAGATGGCAAACGGGTTGTGTGGTTTCCTGCCCTGCAGCGGGTTCTGCCGCCATGGCCTCCGAGGTCAAGATGACTCTGAAGTGTGTGTTTTCTGAAGGAGTGATGGTTAAAGTCTTTGACTCTGATTTATCCTTTTTGTTGACCTATAGAAGAACAAAAAAAAAGTTACAATTTTTTGATTAGCCCCAAATCTAACCAGTTTAAAATTATTTAGGAGGTTGTTTATACTCGGGTTGATTCTGGAAACTCCCCCCAGCTCCACTGCATGTGGGACTCGGCCCTGAGCGCACTCTCCGCCGGCTTTACCATCAGCTCCGAGTCACTTTTAGGTGAAATGGACTCGGACACATCCCTGAGGTCAGCAGAAAAAACACATTTCTACTAATTTGACTCGCCTAATTGTCATTTTATTTTATGAATTCTGCAAAAACTGTATGTTCGTGGGCGTACACGTTGCAGGGGGACCAGTCGCCATCAGAGAACGGGTAGCTGTCCCACTCCAGAGCACTGACAGGGGAATGTCTGCGGTCCGAAAGCAGTGACGACTCCCTGACGAGAGAAAAAATTACAAACAGCTCCGACCGACATCCAACCAGAACCTCCGTTTCTTCTCACCGCCCAACCAAATGCGGATCCTCATCTGAGCTGTTCTCGCACCCGTCCGGCTCTACGACGGCACACGCCTGCTCCTCCTTGCGTGGGTCGGTTTTGTGCTTCCTCCTCCGCCGCTTCTTCTTCTTGCCGGTGGAGCCGGAGCAGACGTGAAGGTCTCCGGAGGCCGGATCTGCCGGGTCGACAGGCTGACCGATCCCCGCGGACGACCTCTCACATCTGGACTCTCTGGTCCTGATCAGAGCTTCTTCGGTGGGAATTGGCGAGGTCGCCAGGTGGGCGGGAACGATCTCCTGTTTCAGTGAAAGCATTCATGCAAGAATATTAATCTGTAGAGGATTAAACCAACAGTATATTATTTATTAGGTCAAAACTCACAGTGCTTTGCTCTGTTTCCTGAACGAAGAAGGCCTCCCCGTTATCTCCAAGCTTCATTTGCAGCTCCACAGCTTCTCCATTGATCTCTATGTCAATCTGCAGAACAAAAATTAGTCACTACTATTAATTAAAATAAATGTAATTAAATAATTTGAAGAAAAACCCTTAAATATTTACTTAATCTAACAATTTTTGGAAATAAGCTTAAATTAAATTGAAAAATGAATCTCATTTCAATGAGACTCGAGAGGGTTTTCTTTTACAAACTAAAAAAAACTGTGAGAATCACAAAATCATGAACTGCTTCCTGCATGCTCTAACTCTCCTATAACTTTAGATGCAGTAAGAGCTTCTAATAATGAGATAAAGCTCTTCACGTTGAGAGTTTATGTGGTAAATTAAGTTTTCAGTCCGTGCCCTCCATACAGGGCCTCTGCAGAGAGTCTCTATAAATAGAGAGAAGGGCCCGCCCGCTCTCAGGAGAAGCAGTGAAATGGATCTTGATGCATTTGAGATGGAAGGACAGATGAGCGCTTTGGCCGACAAAAACCTGAGAGCATCTCCACCATTTTGTTAGAGTCGGGAGAGCAAATTATTTCATTTTTTTACTCATTTTTTGCTGTTTTGTGTGAGAAAACTTCCCAAAACATGAACACACCTTGTATGAATTTTGGGGTTAGTGAAAAAAAAAAAAATTTAAATAACATAGAAAGCAAAACAGTAAAACAAAATAAATAAAATGAATGAGCTGAAAATGGCAGAAAAAAAGTATACTAACGAAATCAAAACCAAAACACACATGTCGGGGATATCCAAAGGAAGTTTTGTAATTATTATGGGATGGCCACGGGACTTACGGCTTGATGGCTATTTTGTGACAACATATGAGATTTGGCGATTTTCACTTTTTTCACAATATGGGAAAAGGAAACTTATGCTCAACTGATTTTTGCCAAAATTTCACACACATGACCCCAACTTGAGTCTACAATCACCCCTGGAGCTTTGTCGACCTTTGGTGAGTTTTTAAATTATCGGCAGGGGAAGCAATCTGGTCTTTGCAGTCCAAAACTTCTGCGGTATATAAATATATTTTACGCACTCACCACTTTCTCTCTGGACCGCAGAACCCCCAGTTTTCCAAAGCGCACATGGAACGGGGAGCATTGGAACGTCCCGTCAGGCTGTCTGACAACAACGACATCGATGCAGCCTGACAGAGTCGCCTGGTTGATCCCCTTGTACAACTCCTTCACCGTCACCAGGACCTGGCCCGCCAACTGGCCCACATAGTTCATCGTGTCCACCTGCAAGCATTAACACAGCTCGCTAAAGGACCCACTCCAATTGGTCTTCAAGTGGATGTATCAAAAAGGAGCGGAGCGGGGAGCTTGTGGCCCATCCAGATTGCATTTCTGTATTTTTTCGTCTGCACCTGATTTGCAGCAATTTAAATAAATAAATATATAAATGCAATTTTGGGCTTAGTTTTCTCAATATATGTCCACCGTCATCAGAAATATGCCACACAAACATGTTAAAACACAGTTTTCATCAGAGTGGGTCGTTAAGTTCTGATTTGATTCAGTTTATTTAAATAAACTAAATAGTAAATATTGTCTTTTTTTGGAACAGGAATTCTAACCCTGCTTTTGTTTCATACAATATGGGGAAAAAAGTGTACATATGTATGGGGTCAAATCAGGATCAGCTTAAAGTGAACGAAAAAACAGATTGAAAACTTGAAAAATAGACGTTGTAACTGAAAAAAAGCCCCGCCCCCATGTAAAATTAGGCTCAGCTCAGCAGTGAAAACTCGAAAAAAAATTGAAACTGAAAAGAGGACTGGAAGTGAAGATTAAAAAAAAAAAACTTGGAAATTCAAAACAGCAGCTGTTACTAAAGAATAATTTGTTTTCAATTAGTAATTTTTAATTTAGTTTTTTTTTTTAAGTTTTCACTCTTTTACTTTTCAAATCTTCAGTTTGTTTGTTTTTTCAAATTTTCAATTTTTTTTTCAGGTTTCAAATTTTCACTTCTTTTTTTCAGTTACAACATCTATTTTTCGAGTTTTCAATCCGTTTTTTCGTTCACTTTAAGCTGATCCTGATTTGACCCCATACATAGGTCCCTGAACGCATCATTTCTCCTTTGAGTCCAGACTTACCATTAGGCAAAGGTAGGCTATTGTCTGGGGCCCACAAACATTTTGGGATGAACACTTAAAAAAAGTCTTGAATAATTTCCACATCCGTTGATATAAACAGTAAAAAAAAAATTCTGAAATTACACAAATCTGCTCACGTGATTAACATTGATGATGTCTAAAAGTGGACTAGTAAAGAAGTTATTCAAATAATACAACCATTGTAGGGGGCTCCATGTTATTGCTTGCCTGGGGCCCCAAAACTGTTAGGTCCGCCACTGAGTCCAGATCTGATCAGAGCTTTTGTCAGCATCTCAATGCCTCTTTATTGTAGAAAATACACTATAATGTTTCTGAATGATGTTCTCACTCAACTGTTGGTGAAGACTGACCTGCAAAAACCCAAAGTAGGTCATAAAATGTTTCTCAGACGTAGTTTTCAGTGTGCAAGTGGGTTCTTAAAGTCATGTGACAACTTAGTTTTTCTAATTAGGGCAACTATTTTCCAAGAATGCTGTTATAAACCTGTATTAGCCTACTTTAACACAGCATGGTTTGGTATTAAACACAAAGTTTCTTGTGTTAAAGTCAAAATAAAGTGTTTCAAACACTCACTTCAGCGGACATTACTTTCTTTTCAGACATTTTTTGTCAAAATAAATCACATAAATGATGAAGACAAACTATAAAAAGACAAACGAAAAGGTCATGTCTAATCTGGGATATTTACAGATGTCACTTCACACTGAGCATTGTGTTCACACCGACAGGATGTTTGTGGTTAAACTTTGGCAAAGATTTATGCGCCGGATGTTTTGTAGAATGAGGAAAAAATGGCTTTCATTTCATCGTTTAACATTTTGGATCAAATTACTGAACATAATCATTACTTTTAAATGTGTTAATAAATACACTGTTATCGGTACTTAATAGGAACTAAGTTAAAACAAATCTGGTTTAACTAGATGTTGAAATGATGATCTCACCTTTCACTTCCACATTATGTCAAATTTTATTAGGTGAGTTTAGTGTGTTTTTTACTCCACAGTAACGGAACAAAGTTGTGATTTATTTTTCACACTTTAAAAGAAGATTAACAGTCACTTTTTTATCATATAAAACATCTTCACCTGAGCTTCATTCAGGCTGAGCACGACAGACAACCACTTCCTTTGTGCTCTTTTTCTTATTTCTACAAAACCAGAAGAGCTTCTCATCTGTGCGTTTCTGTACATTATAGCTTCTGTTGTTCGTTCAAACTTCCTGAATCAGAGCTGGAAACTAGTTGAGTGGACTTTAAACCCTTTTAGCCTCTGAGATTTGCACAGCAATGGCGCTTACTGCACTCTAATGCACTTAGCAGAGCAAAAATATGCTTAGAAGATTATAAACATTGAAAACAATAGAAAACAGCCGAAATAGACAAATAATAAAAAAATAGAGAACATTATACGACAAATTAAAAAAAGTCAGTAATAGAGAAATAATTACCATATTAAAACAAGTTTTTTTGTGTTTTGTAATATAGAATTACAAGAAGTCATGTAGTTTCTTCAAAAAGCAACAGACTATAATGTTTCAAGGTGCTATGTATAAATTACTGGAATTAAAAATTTCTAAAATAATAAACAAACTTTAAATTGAAATTGTTTGTGATTTT
>NC_050531.1:6214981-6242975 GCF_002922805.2 Oryzias melastigma | reverse complement strand
GTGTTTTGTAATATAGAGTTACAAGAAGTCATGTAGTTTCTTCAAAAAGCAACAGACTATAATGTTTCAAGGTGCTATGTATAAATTACTGGAATTAAAAATTACTAAAATAATAAACTTTAAATTGAAGTTGTTTGTGATTTTAGAATAAAATAAGTAATGTCAGTTAATGTACTTTTGCCCTTTTGGGATCTAGGGTGCTTTAATAAAGTTATTTTTTTGTCCATTTATTTGACAAAATTATTTAAAAAAAAATGTTTATGTAATAAATTGTGTAATGGGTTTCTTTTTTTTCCTCCCCTATCAGTTGAACATTCAACATAACCTCTGCATGTGTTTAAAACATACTACACTACACTCGGTTATTGATCTTAAACTAATTGTTAAATTGAATTGATCTTGATTAGGACCTCAACCAAATCAGTTTGGAAACTCACCAATGTCCAGGGAGACTTCAGCCTCTGGTCCTGCTGGTCTACAAGAGGCCTCTCTTCCAGCTCCATTCTACCCCGACTACACAAAGGTGAGCCTCAACCTTCCATCTTCTGAAAGCCTCGCGCCACAGCTGCTATGACCCTTCATGCATTCTGGGGAACTGACCACCAACGTCTTGCATAACAGATCCTAATGCCGAACTCCGGCCGCTACCGTCGTGTTCTGTAAAATCTACATGAAGATTGCAAAACAGCTAATAATCTAATTTGATTGAGTAATTGTTTAATCTCTTACGTCAACCCAGATGCTTGAAGCTTAGTGAAAAAATGTAGTAGACTGTTGAGGGAAGATATCACTGCAACTGTTGATTATTCAATAATTAAGGCTTTAGTCACGTGCAGCTGTAGGGGGGTTGACCGTAAAGCTGCTGCAGGTTTTTGGGTTGTTTGGGTTCATGGGGGTCGTAGAGTGCAGGTGTGTCTTGCAGTTCCCTTGTGTCCATCTCAAGAAATGTCATGAAAATGGAACGTTCCGTTGTCGTGTGTACGGTAAATGTATTGCTAATCATTTCTAAGGATTGTGTCAGTAGCTGTGTTTCCTTTACAAATATGCGCAAAACTTTATTAAAGTTAGAGAAATTTTGAAAAATTTTGCAATTAGTGTTTCTATTCAATCATAATTGTGCAAATAGACACAGGCCAAATCACGCAATAAGTTATTTGTAAACAAGGATGTGGGCAAAACTTTGATTTACAGCGCTGACAGTCAAATTTCTACAATGGAACTATTCATCATTTATCAAAGGAGACGTCAGCGTCTTATTCAGCTCAAGGAGCGGCGAGCTACGTGGGAGCACCTACGGATCCAGCAAGGGCTGGTGCCGCTGACGGCTCCGACCTACTTCCTGTGGCACACCTGACTCGAGTCTGTGAGTCCAAAAGACCAAATATTTTGGGTTGCAACCAAATCTCGTTGGTCGTGACTTAATCTTGTGGGTTGCAACCAAATCTTGTGGGTTGCAACCAAATCTCGTGGGTTGCGACTAAATCTCACGGATCGGACCAAATCTTGTGGTTTGCAATCAAACCTCATGGGTCGTGACCAAATCTTGTGGGTCGCGACCAAATCTCGTGGGTCGTGACTAAATCTTGTGGGTTGCAACCAAATCTTGTGGATCGCAACCAAATCTTTCGGGTCGCTACCAAATCTCATGGGTTGGACCAAATCTCGTGGTTTGCAATCAAACCTCATGGGTCGTGACCAAATCTTTTGGGTCGCGACCAAATCTTGTGGGTTGCAACCAAATCTTGTAGGTCGCAACCAAATCTTTTGGGTCACTACCAAATCTCATGGGTCAGACCAAATCTCATGGTTTGGAATCAAATCTCGGGTTGTGACCAAATCTTGTGGGATGTGACTCAAATTTTGTGAATCGCAACCACATTTCGTGGGTCGTGACCAAATCTTCTAGGTCGCGCCAAATCTTTTGGGTCGTGACCAAAACTCGTGTGTCTTGACCAAATCTCGTGGTTTGCAACCAAATCTTGTGAGTCGCAACCAAATCTTGTGGGATGTGACTCAAATCTTGTGAGTCGCAACCAAATTTCGGGGGTCGCGACCAAATCTTCTAGGTCGCGCCAAATCTTTTGGGTCGTGACCAAATCTCGTGCGTCTCGACCAAATCTCGTGGTTTGCAACCAAATCTCACGGGTCGCAACCAAATCTTGCGGGATGTGACCAAATCTTGCGGGATGTGACCAAATCTTTTCGGTCTTGACCAAATCTCCTGCGTCTCGACCAAACTTCGTGTGTTGGACTAAATCTCGTGGGTGGTGACCCACGAGACTTGGTTGCGACTCACGAGAAGTGAGACAGGTGAGTCACTGGAAATAGGCTGGAGGTGTCTGCAGCGCCTGCAGTCTCTCGACAGATAAAGGGATTTTGGGAAATTGTGGCTGGTGATTTTACAGAGGAGCTGTGGATCCAACAATTCCACGCGTCACGCTCAACTTTTGATTAGCTATGTGATGCTGTGGGACCTCTTCTGGCGTCCACTAAGGTAAGCGTGGAATCTGCTTGTTGGTCACGTGACTCAAGTCACTCAAGAAACAAATGTTTCTATTGCAATTTTGCAAAATATGTCCACTTCGGTACGCTTCACAAACGCCCTCCTCCAAGTGCAAATTTGTTGTCCGATAAATGCCAGTTTTCCAAAATTGTTGCGTAAAACGTATTAGCGTAAAAGGACACCATGCGTGGCAGATGCGCAATTTCATAGTCAATGGAGATTCAACTAGTGACATGTTTTTGACCTACAGGTGATCCTTATGCCACACTCTACTCATGGGGTGGGCAAACTTTTAGACATTTGGGTCCCAAAAGGCTCTAAAATGTTGACAAAGGGGCCGTGGATGAGTGGTGGGTTTTGGTAATCCACTTTTTAAGAAAAAGAAATAACATAAAATATGGATGAAAACATGTCTTGATTTTCATTAAAAACTAAGATATATATTCTAAAGTAGCGCATTTTGGAATTTATATTTTAAAACTGTGACTTTTATTCTTATTTTAGTGCCAATTACACCAATGGTTTGATATCCTTCAGGGAAAAATGTAAACTTATAGAAATGCTGCATTCATGTGGTGTTGGAATGATTGAAAAAAAGTTACTTTAAGACTAAAAACACACATAAAAGTCAGAATAATTACAAATCCCGCAACACCACATAAATGCAGAATAACTTTCAACATCTAAACAAAGATCCGTGTATTTTATATCTATAAGGACACACCAATTTATAGGGAAAATAAAGCAATAATAAGGATTATCAATATGATGATTTAATAAAAGTTATTTTATACAATTCTGAACACTTTTAGTTTAGGGTTAGGGCTACATTTAGGGTAAATTGAATAATTCCCACTTCCTGTCGATGATGTCAGGCACCATCTTGTCTGCCACCAGGTCCCGCTCCATTTTTCGTCAGCACAGCCCCTCTTCACCCTTAAGGGGAGTTATAACTAAGGCTAATAAGCTTGTAAACATTGATGAAATCCAACATAAATGCAGATTACAGCGAGTGTATTGTGAACCTGCAATGTGCTCTTGTTCAGGCCACAACACAGAAATGTCTAGATAAGCATTACCAGGACACCATGCGCGGCAGATGACAATGAGGTCTCCCTGGCTCACAGTTCCTATGCCCTGCAGCCTAAATTCAGCACAAACTCTTTTGAGCGCTCTGCTCTAAAGTTGGAAAGAGAAAAAACAGAATCAATGCAATATTTCACCTCTAAATCTAAAGATAAATAGAAAACCAACCAAAGCAGAAGGTGAAAGTGATTAAAAATGAGTGTACTGTTTAAATATCAAACTAACATGTTTTCTTCAGCAAGAGGAAGATGCACTTCCATGTTTATTAGTTCAGAGTTCTTCCTCATTTACAGTTTCTGCTGACTCGTCGGTCCTTTAAAGGGGCCTTCACCGCTCCATTGAGCAAATCAGCTTCCATCCACGCCACTCTCGCTGCGTGGGGTGACTGGACCTTAAGAAGCATTAAGCCTGTTTACAAGATTAGGACAGATCCAGCTTCCCAACACTCGGCACGTTTCTCCCGCTCACGGTCCAAATGTCATTCTGAGCACCACTCCATCATTTCCAACAAATCTATTTATTTATTTGTCTGATAATTAGCTAATTACATTAAGCCCTTACTAATTTAATATAAAACAATGAGTACTCACTGAGAGGTTTGACTTCTCTAAATAACCATGAGGTGATACTGTCCTAACACAACAGGCTGCTTTCAAATGTCTTCCAATAGGTCTATATTTATAAATAACTTTATTTTAAAGCACTCTAATTCATAATATTCAACTTTTATATGCGCACATGCACATTTATTTTAATTATTTTTATGATTTGATGCAGAAAACGTCAGTAATAAACTCATGAGGCGTTCAAGGACAGACGATTCGGTTTATGGGTGAACCAGAATAAATAATAAACTAATAAAAGTGATGCGTTTAAAATAAATAAACATTAATGTGAAGTTTTAGAGACATTAAAGTCTCCAGCAGAAGTCGCGACATCCAAAGTATCCGTTAAGTCAGAGGCGGATTTAGAAGCAGCTTGAAGCAGAAATGCGTTTGTCTTCACGCAGCCATGGCTGTGTGCGTGAATGCGGCGGTGAAGACATCCTACCTGCCGGAGGAGAAGAGGGGTCACCCGCAGGCGGACACGCCGACAGACCGAGCGACCGTCACTCCGCGCCTCAGCCGGGAAAAGCAGCGACTTCCTCCGCTGCGCTGCCCAGAGCGCCCCGCGTGACGTCACAGTGACGGAGGAGAGCAGGTGACCGTCACTTTCACTTTGATGCGGGGATACTCCCGCAAAACGACATGATGTTTATTCCTTCTGTATTTTTTGCTATTTGTAATCACTACAATAAATAATAACTATGACGTATAGATTATTAATTTAAAGTTTGTTTTATTTTTCGTTTTTTTCTGTTCAAATTTGGTCAATATTATTGACAATTGACATTATATTTTTTTATTCAGTTGCTCCCACTGTAATGTCATCTTTTTTTTTTCTTTGAGAATTTTTTATCTATTTTACTATAGGCGCACAAAAATTTTGGTGACTGTGGTCTAGGCAAAATTGATTGATTGACTAAATGATTTTTTTTGGTTTCATTTAATAATTAATTGACAGATTCATCAGACTCATTAATAATAAAAAAGGCTTTGACACTTAAGTCACATTTAATTAAAAAATAATGATTACTAACTAAGGTCAAGTGGAGCTTGATTTATTGCTTAAAAAACGGAAAGAAGCAAATTTATGTAATCTACTGAGGTTTTTCATTTGAAAGTTTTGCATTTTTCCCTAATCTGGTTCTGATCACATCAAGTGTAGATTTTATTCAAGTAACAAAACGATTGTTAAAACAATGTGTTCCTTGCAGTCTAGGACTGCTGCGGGTCATACTAAAAGTGACTAGGAGGAAACTAGGGATTTGATTTTTTTATGTAATTGTGGTAATGATTTTTAATCCTCAGGATCAACTTTTGCGAGATGCAATTAACAAATATGTAAGAAAGATCATTTCAGAAGTTGAAGTAATTAACAATACTGTACTACCAAGTACTTAGAATTTTACAGCAGCTGGATAAAGAGATGGCCCAGTTGGCACCGCCTCCCAGTGAGGGGCACAGTGAGCCTAATCCAGTGTAGGGCAAGAGCCATTATGTCCCAAATCTGGGAGTGCATTCAGACTGGGGATATTTGGTTTGCTTAAAGTGAACCAGAGTTTATTTCCCCTGATGACCCAGGACAAATTTTTAATCTAAAAACACCAATATGGACCCTGTTCCGGGACCAAGAACTGCTCTCGGACCCGTCTTTTGAGGTGGTCTCAGTTAGTTTCCATTAGAACCGAGCTCCTGTTTTCTCTCTCTGAATAGGCTCCATACTCGAAGTGGAACAACTGGACCAAAACGGTCACAGTAGAAGACAAACATTGTCTTAGTATTTTCTATGACCGTGAATTGTAATCATTCTGGCACAGTAACCTCACGTTTTCCTCATTCAAATGCACTTTATTGAAATGAAAAAAAAAACTGAACCCAACAACTGTTATTTTCCAATTACTGCACATCATTAAAAGTTCAGTAGTGTACAAAAGAGTGGTCTTATTGTAAAGGAGGCATGCAAATATATTAGTGTATCTATTTATAATAAGTGCAAATCAAATACTGTATATCATTACTGTGCTCATTCAGTGATTGCAGTTTGTGTCTCGGGTTCTTGTTCAGACTCTGCAGGATCTGTCGGCTTCTCAGACGTGTCTGCGATCACCGATGGGTCACTCAGAACTTTGTTATCTTCTGGCATTTTTGACTCCATCTTTGGAGGATCCAACACTTGGTTCTCCACAGAAACTTTCTTAGAAACGGAATCTGCAGAAGATGAGTTGACTTTACTGTATTTAAGCCATATAGTTACCATAAATTTAAATCAGAATCATACTATTATTACCCTTCCGCTTCTGAGTTTTTGCTCCAACGACAGAAGTTTTCAACTTGTCCTTTGGAGTGTTTGGGCCAAACACAACGTTCCCTTCGGCGTCGGTCCAGTAGGAGGTCACGCCCAAGTCGGGTGTTCCCTCTGTAACATCAAGCTGAGAGAATGGAAAATGAAGTAAGGCAATGTCCTGAAATCGAACAACAAAGTCAGCATGAAACACATCGAGATTGTTTTAAAAAGTGATGCCAGCTACTTACCCAAGTCGATAATCTAGGCCTCAACTATTCCTGCAGAAAACCTGAACTTTCACGATGCCTAATTTTTCAAACTTAAATTATGTGAAGCCATTACACCAATGAAGAACAAATCTTAGACTTATATTCTTTAGTAAAGCTGTAGCATCATATTTTTTTTAAAAGTCTTAGTCACATGCACCCTTAACGGAGGATGATCAGACATGTGCTGCGGGTTTTTGGTTGTCCAGACGGATCGTAGAGAGGAACAGCCAAATCTTAAGACAGGGGTGTCAAACTCAATCGCACAAGGGGCCAAAATCCAAATCACACTTCAGGTCACAGGCCGAACAGGACAAGCATTTATTGATCATTCTAAAACTACATTTTAAAAACTTTAAAACCTTAACTTTTTAACATAATTATGAACAAGATATATAGCATTACCTGTAATAATGCTAGTGTGAATGCTGGAAGCTGAATTTGGCCACTGAAGGAGCTAGTGCTGATAGCTGAAGATGCTGAAATTGATGACTAAAATTTCGAACCATCACTGAAGCTAATATCAGAAAAAGCTGAAGCTGATAGCCAGCTAAAATATTAGCTAAATGTCTAATTAGCCTAAAAATAAAATAATAATAAGCTAGCCAAAACCGTTAGCATGTAGCTTGTAATATTAGCTAAACTTTAAAATAGCCTAAAAAAGCCTGTAATAGCCAAAACAGCTAGCGTGTAAATGTTAGCCCAACTCAAAGATAGCCTAAAAAAATCTTGTTAAATGCTAAAATAAACCAAAAAGCTGTCAGAATGACAATTTTTTAAACTTTTAAACTGTAACTTTTTAGTATAATTATGAATAATAATTAAAAAAAAAAAAACTTGAGCCTTAAATAACTTTCAATATTTTAATCTCCATAAAAATATATTTTGTTAAAATTAGACAAGTTAGAAATAAGCGAAAGATAACATCGGGTAATAATTAACAATAAAATAAAATCATCTGGAGGGCCGGATAGAATTACTCTGAGGGCCGGATCCGGCCCCCGGGCCTTGATTTGACATGTGTTTTAAGAGGAGCACAGGTGTGTCTTAAAGCCCCCTTGAGGCTCATGAATTCACCCGGAGAAACGTCATAAAAATGGGACTTACCGTTGTGGTTAGTGTATCACAAAATATTTGTAAGGATAAGGTAAGTTACATGCACCAATGAGGTATGGTTGATAGGGTGGTGACCTTACGCCAATCTCTAGTTGTTAATGAAGTACAAATACTAGCCCCTTACTGATTACACATCACTTCTTCTTATTTTTCTTTATCTGCCGTTTTCTAGCGTTTGTCTGCCACCTACAGCTGGAAGAGGTTTGGTGCAAATCTCGCAAATCTTACTCCAGGCCTTTTCTGTCACAGCTCTATTACAATATATGAAAAACTTGGTGTCATATAACTCCGTCCAGGCACAACCCACATTTACTAATGTCTCCTCCATGATCGATTTTGAAACGGTTGGCACTTCCGTGTTTTGAAAGGGACCACATCCGGCGTCACTATCAAATCTGAGTCCTGGATTGGTCAAAGTTCAACCTGGTTTAACTTTCGACACACGTTCAATCATAGCACGTTTTTTCTCTCCCTTACTTACCCTTACGTGTTGCTCAGTTGTTCACTATGATCTGTCACCCGCAGCACGCCCATAGAAAAAATGTGAATGAACATTTTCCGTCTACAGGCTCACTGGGTTAATCTTAAAATGTCCCCCACAGGTTTGTACATTTTTCACCCGTAGACAGCCTGTATTCACTCATAAGGGCAATCATGACTCGATTTTTCCTATTTTTATCAATAACTGGAGATTTTTATTTATTTTTTTTCTAATCCTAAAAAGTGAGGCCTCCTGCTTGGCAGCATCATCTCCAAACTCTGGAGGGAACAAACCATCTCCTGCCAACATTTGAGTTTTTAAAGAGCATTCATTCATGCCTAAAGCGACAGAAGTTTTCACAAATAGTAATCGGTTCCAGTTGTGAATCAATGTGTTCATTTTAGCTGGAAGAGGGAGCAGAGCCCAACAGTTTTCAGAAGTATGTTTAGGTGTTATAGTTGATCCTAAAGTTGATTAGAATAAATTATTTTTATCACCAACGTCGTTAATAATCTCCTTTAGTTGTTAAAGCTTTTTTCTTCTTGTGTTAACATGGAAATCACAATTCAGTGATTTAATGTTGGCTACATGAATCTGTGATTCAAAATGATTTGTTGGGGGGTTTTTGTCGGCTTCTTACTCAACTTTTTTTTTTTTTTTTGGGTAATCGTTGATTTTTAGAGTAAAATTATAATTTTAAGTGCCAAAGTTAGAACATTTGGAGGAAAAAAAATAAGTCAGGATCAGTATTATGCAGCCTACAACCTCTGGATGACCCTAAAACAAAGGCTAATTATCAGAATAAGAGCCATGGGGTTTACAATAATTCATCAATTTGTTTTAGTTAGTTTGGTTTTCAACTTAAACTCATCTTAATTTTATTTTTTGAACTGAGATTATCTTCAATTACTAAAAAAATATTATTTTTTTTCCTTAACCCCTTTATGACAAATCTCACTAATTCACATTAAATTCAAAAACACTAAATAATTTAGTATTTTATATTATTGGAAGTAAACTCAGGTATGACGGGGTAAACTGCTGCCTAACCTTTAACCTCAAACGGCTGCTTCAACACTCAACTAAAATCATCACATTTCACGTAAGTGAACAAAATTATGATAAAACATTTTAACCCTCCCCATTAGAATTGCTCATTATTAGAGAGTCGTTACTGAAAAGCCCTTTAAGTATATGACTGCACATAGATAATGTTAAATAAAAAAAAAGCAAAAAACTGTGTACATTTAAGTCACTACAAAAGATAATTTCAATCTTATTTGACATGTGTGTACCTTATTTTGAAGAAAACTGAGGTCAAAATGAAGGGGAAAAAAGCATTTTCAAAAAATATATGAATTTACATTTTGTAATTTAATTATTTTAGATACTTAAAAAGGACAGTTTTATAAATAAACTGCATAATGGAAAGAAAATCATAAATTATCATAAATCATAAATTTAGACAGTGAAGTTGGGCTTCACTTCTACGTTTTGGCTTTTAAAAACAGCCCCAAATGTCTCTTTTAGTGCTAAAGGTTGCAGACTGCTGGTTTAGATCAATACTTAAAACAGGATCAACTCCGAGAAAGAGTAAATCTAGTTAACATATGGAGATGAGAGGCTTATTAGTTATTTTATTGTAGTAGAGTTGGTAGTTATAGCCAACATTCCAAGTCTGGCCTTTATTTAAAACCTAAAAAACAAAAATAGTATTTGCTCTTCATCTTTATCCCTGAGGAAAGTATGTTTTTCTGGTTGTTAGTTCTCATCGGGGTTAAACAGTGAGGCTTGATTTATCCATGCTGGCTGCAGATCTTAAACGGCGTCCAACTCTGGACAGCAGAAACTGGGACAGGGAGTGAAAAAAATGAACTAGAAAAAGAAAGAAGACTGTGAGAAGCTGAAAGTGAACCAAAGTGAGACAACTCAAAAAAGGAGGAGAAGAAGGAGGAAGTAGGGAAATACGTGCTTCTTTTATTAGTCTCATCAGGAGGGACAGGAAGTGAATCATATCTATATATATTAACAGTGAACTCTCAGGCGTCGTTGTTGTAGCAACCATATCACTGGTGTGATACGGTTGCCATGACAACAGTGAATTACATTAACAGCAGTGATGTTCTAACATACACTGATTACTACAGACAGTGAGACAAAGTGATGATCACGTTCAATACAGTGAAGGTGAAAGGATGATTTTGATACATTTGCTTCTAACTTCCTTTTCATTATTAGACAAACCGTGAAGCTTAGCTTCTACAAAGAAGTTCAGAATTCTGGGGTCCTTGCTTGACCACATTTTTTATCTGTGTTTTGCAGCTATTTAAAACAACCCTGGCAGAACTTAAAGACCCACTCCAATGTAAATGGTATTTTTAACATGTTGTTTCTCATATTTATTGTTTAAATCGTGTAGCGGCATGAAATGCCTGCCAATGCCTCCCCATCATGCGGTGGTGGTTGTATTTGTGACCATAGTGTTACAGGAAAGGGGGCAAGGTTTTAAAATATCTCAAAAGATGATCAGAGTGAGTCTTCAAGTAGGAAGAAAAAACATCTCAGAGAAGAAATCTTCAGCCAACTCAAATTCTGTCAATGGGAATCTATGATTTTGCATCAACTTATATCTTCATCATACCAGGGTGACCACTGCTTGGCCTAACAGATGAATGGTCTTATTGTTTTAAGTCAAAGCATCAGGAAAAATAAAGATTTCTATATAATAAAGATTTCCAAAGTTTTTATCACTGTGAAGCTCACATAAGCATTAGCAAATGACAAAAAACCAAACATTCATACTATTTATTGACATTCCACATTTTCCTTCATTAACTAACCAATCTGTTTGCAAAGTTAAGCCTGATTTTCTTTTTCCAACACTTCATGGACTTTATTTACTTATTTATGTTGTTGTATCAGTGACCGATTGATATTATCATGTTGTAAAACTGTAAATAATATTTCTTGTTTTGGACTCCAAGCTCGTTTTCTCTTCAAAGCACCTACATTTTTCAAACCCTTTTAAATCGTTTCCCATGTTTGTCATTTACAGATATTTACCATAAGACTTGGACCGCTCTTTATTTTTTCTTGCCGGCCTCTTCGGGGATGAAGACACTTACGGTGAAGTCGCCGCTCTCTGTGCCGTACTTGTTCTTCACCAGGATGCTGTATTTGCCAGAGTCTGAGGTGTTCACAGCAGTGATGGTGAAGCTGGCGAACTTGCCCGACTCAAACTTAAGGATGCAGTGCTCGTCAGATGTGATCTCCCTGTCATTCTTCAGCCAGGTCACCTCTGGCACTGGGTTACCCGAAATGTTGCAGGTCAGATTGAGAGCCTGTGGGAGTCAGAAGGGTTGCAACAGATGCCAGGAAAGGGGGAAAAAAACATGCCAGATATAAACTGTGTTTACCTTGCCCTCCTGTATGGTGACAACATCAGGCAGACCTCCTGCTACCCGGGCACGATCTGGAAAAATATGTATTTATCTATTAGAAAAGTTCATAAAGACTTAGCAAATGCTATAGCAATCATATTTTCATGGCAGGAAAAGCCAAGATAAACTTTTTCATTGAATTTGCTTTAAAATACAAAAATATATTAACTAAGATGAATGGAAATCAGTACTTTAAAATAAAATTCACATTTTCATAAAGAAGAGCAAATGTTTACTTACTTCTCTCTGCTGTGGCAGCAGCTCTAAGGGTGTCAAAAAAGAAAACAGTAGCATGGATTATTATTTTCAGGTTTGAATGTAATCATGTGCATTTGCATCATATCTCCTTATGAAATCATATACATCTATGTCAAATAAATTAAAAAAATCAACTTGAACTTTAAATTAAAAATCAAAATCAAGCTAAAATTTTTAAAAAATTCAAATCCAAATTTGAATTCAGAATCAAATTCAAATTTGAAATAAAATTTGAAATCAAAATCAAATTCGAAATCAAAATCAAATTCGAATTCAGATTCAAAATCAATTCAAAATCAAATTCAAATTCGTAATTAAATTCTAAATCAAAATCAAACTAAAATTCAAAATCAAATTCAAAATCAAAATGAAACTAAAAGTCAAAATCAAATTTGAAATCCTTGTCAAAATCAAATTTAAAATCAAATTCGAAATCAAAATAAAAATCTAAGTTAAAATCTAATTCAAAATCAAAATAAATTCAAATTTAAAATCAAATTCAAAATCAAATTCGAAATCAAATTCATAATCAAAATTAAAATCAAATTCAAAATCAAACTCAAATTCAAAATCATATTCAAAACCAAAATTAAAATGAAATCAAAGTCAAATTCATATTCAAAATCAAATTCAAATTAAAAAACCAAACTAAATTCAAATTGAAATTCAAAACCTAATTCAAATTCAGATATAAAATCCAACCCAAAATAAAATCAAAATGAAATGCAAAATCCAAATCAGATTTAAATTAAAAATCAAATTCAAGATCAAAATCGAAATCAAAATCAAATTTAAAATCAGATTCAAAATCAATTCAAAATCAAATTCAAATTCGTAATTAAATTCTAAATCAAAATCAAACTAAAATTCAAAATCAAATTAAAAATCAAAATGAAACTAAAAGTCAAAATCAAATTTGAAATCCTTGTCAAAATCAAATTCAAAATCAAATTTGAAATCAAAATCAAAATTAAAATCTAAGTCAAAATCAAAATAAATTCAAATTCAAATTTAAAATAAAATTCAAAATCAAATTCGAAATCAAATTCATAATCAAAATTAAAATCAAATTCAAAATCAAACTCAAATTCAAAATCAAAATCATATTTAAAACCAAAATTAAAATAAAATCAAAGTCAAATTCATATTCAAAATCAAATTCAAATTAAAAAACCAAAATAAATTCAAATTGAAATTCAAAACCTAATTCAAATTCAGATATAAAATTCAACCCAAAATAAAATCAAAATGAAATGCAAAATCAAAATCAGATTTAAATTAAAAATCAAATTTAAGATCAAAATCGAAATCAAAATCAAATTTAAAATCAGATTCAAAATCAAATTCAAAATCAAAATCAGATTAAAAATCAAATACAAAATCAAATTAAAGAATAAAATTAATTCAAAATCAAATTTAAATTTAAAAAAACAAAATAAATTCAAAATAAAATTCAAAGTCAAATGCAAATCCAATTAAATCAAAATTAAATTCAAATTTAAAATCAAATTCAAATTCAAATCAAACTCAAATTCAATTTCAGTATCCAGGTAAAACCAAATTCAGATTCAAAATCAAATTAGAAATCAAATTAGAAATCAATATCAAATTTGAAATCGAAATCAAATTTTAAAATCAAAATTGAAATAATTTTCAAAATTACATTTAAAATCAAATTTAAATTGAAAACCAAAATACATTCAAATTGAAATTCAAACCTTAATTCAAATTTAAATTCAGATTTAAATCCAACCGAAAATCAAAATCAAATGCAAAATCACATTCAAAATCAGATTCAAATTTAGACAAATCTGAAATCAAAATCAAATTCAAAATCTAATTCAAAATCAAAGTCGAAATCAAAATCAATATCAAAATCAAATTAAAAAAAAAGTTCAAAATCTAATTCAAATTCAGATTCAAACTTCCAAATCAACTTCAAAGTCAAATTACTAATCTGAATTCAAAATCAAATTAAGACTAAAACTTAAATTCAAATTTGATTTTAAATTCGAATTTAAAATAAAAATCAAATTCAGAATCAAATTCGAAATCAAAATCAAATTCAAAATCATTTTTAAAATCTAATTCAAAATCAAAATAAATTCAAATTCAAAATCAAATTCAACATCAAATTTAAAATCAAATTCAAAATCAAATTCAAAATCAAATTCAAAATCAAAATCAAATTCAAAATTATAATCAAATTCAAAATCAAACTCAAATTCAAAATCAAAATCATATTCAAAACCAAAATTAAAATAAAATCAAATTCATATTCAAATTCAAATTAAAAAGCCAACATAAATTCAAATTGAAATTCAAAACCTTATTCAAATTCAGATTTAAAATCCAACCCAAAATAAAATCAAAATCAAATACAAACCAAATTCAAAATCAAATTGAAAATCAAAGTCCGATTCAAAATCAAATTCAAAATCAAATTAAAAAAACAAAATTAATTCAAAATCAAATTCAAATTCAATTCTAATCAAATTCAAATTCAATTTCAGATCCCAGGTCAAATCAAATTCAGATTCAAAATCAAATTCAAATTAAAAAATGGGGCTGCACGGTGGCGCAGTGGTTAGCGCTCTCGCCTCACAGCGAGAAGGCCCCGGTTCAAATCCCGGCTGGGACCTTTCTGTGTGGAGTTTGCATGTTCTCCCCGTGCAGGCGTGGGTTTTCACCGGGGACTCCGGCTTCCTCCCACCGTCCAAAAACATGCTTCATAGGTTAATTGGTGTCTCTAAATTGCCCCTAGGAGTGGATGTGTGAGTGAATGGGTGTGTGATTGAGGCCCTGAGACAGACTGACGACCAGTCCAGGGTGTACCCCGCCTTCGCCCATCAGTAGCCGGGATAGGCTCCGGCACCCCACGACCCCGAAAGGGACGAAGCGGTCAAGAAAATGGATGGATGGAAATTAAAAAATCAAATTAGAAATCAAATTTAAAATCAAAATTAAACTAAAAATCAAATATAAATTCAAATCAATTTCAAAAACAAAATCAAAATCAAATTCAAAATCTAATTCAAAATCTAATTCAAAATCTAATTCAAAATCTAATTTAAATTTTACCCTCTCAGTACTGTAGCTGCAATTAACCAATATTGATCCATATATAAGGCGCACTGAATATTTAGGCAAACGGCTGATTTAAAAAAAAGTTTAGGCTTTTAAGTGTGGAATATACTGTTAATACTTTATAAAATAATTTTTTCAGCACCAGCCTGGTTCACCCTTATTCAAACAGATCATCTGAATAACTCTAAAACTACTGTAAGATTTCTGGATTTTTTTTGTTTCTTTTTTAAACTTTTAAACTCAATGACTGAAAAGTAATATTCTCTGCAGACTTAGCCTTTTTATTACTTTGAAAGGTATATTATTATTAAGGTAAAGTTTTTTCTTAGCCATACTCTTAAAAGAAAAAAACGATATTATCGGGATATGTATCGTATTGTGAGATGTGTATTGCGATACGTATTACCGCCAAACTTGTCAATACACACCCCTACCCACAACGGAAATCTCACATCATCTCACACTGGTTTAAAGAGCATAAAAAAGTAAACTTTACTCTTTCCTACTGCTAATTCTGAAGCAAATTATTTAAAGGCCTTCTGGTAATCTTTATGACTGATGTTTAAGGCCTTTATCACATGACCCTTACGGGTGCAGTGGTTTTTTGGGTTGTCCTGCTTGCGAAGGGTCACAGAGAGGAGTGGCTGCATCTCAAGGGGAGTGAAGGTGTGTCTAGCTAGTTATAAATGAAAATGATCACTGAGGAGTTTTGAAAAACTTACTTGAGTCTCTGGAATTCTGCAAAGGCATCATCAAACGCTGCAAAAGAAAAATAAGTCATAAACAAACCTCAAGAATTCACTGGAGTAATCAAATGTTAGCAGAAATCAATGGAAAATATAGCATTCAGTTAAATCTGTTCAAAGACAAACTATCATGAAAATTGCGGGGGGCTTTTTTTTTTACATGTTATTAGGCCTTTTTCTGATGATGGAGGAGATATGTAAAGAAAATAAAGCTCAGAATTGCATTTCTGAGTATTTATTTATTCAAATTTTTCAGAATCAGGAGTTGATAAAAAAAATTCTGTTGGGTCACAAGCTTTCTGTTATGAGGCATCAGCAACGGGAAGGGGAATAGGGGCGGGGCTGCTGTATGCCAAAGTTCCTGCCCACAACTCTGAGGGAAATTTCTGATCAACTTCGCAGAATAAATGTTTTTTGATTTTGGCTAAAAACTCCAAAATCATAATTATAAGACCACTGGAATGCCTTAAAAATAGTTTAAAGATGATCAGAGTGGGACTTTAAACATTCCTGTGAACTGTAATTGCAGAAAAAGCAGGTCAACCCCTCAACTACCACTAAATTGAGCCCACAAGCAATGATCTCACCTTGACCAGAGAGTTCCACAGTCCTCCGGAGGCCTCCCTTGCCGTCGTTGAACTCGATGGCGTACTTCCCCATGTCTTTCTCCGTGGGATCGGTGATCTGAAGCCACAGCTGCTCTCCCACCACGCCACTCTTTATGCGGTCGGAGAAGGCGATGGCAGAATCCCTGACGGAGAGGAAACGCGTCTTTAAAACAAAACCCCAACACAACTGTTCCTGATTTTCTTCGCAGACCCACTTGTGCTGCCATGTGACCTGGAGTAAATCGTTATAGTAGCTGACGAAGGTGTAGAGCCGGATGCCCTCGTCTGTACTCGTGATCTTCAGAGGGGTCGAGGAATTGGCTGTAAAGACGAACATGTTAGCACTTCAATACGGTTAGATTCTTTTAGGGAAGATCTTTTTTTCTTACCTATGTAGCTGAACACTTCATTCATTAAGTCTTTGAAACCTTAAAAAAAGAAAAAAATAGTTTGGTTGAGGTAAAATTGGTGGTAAAGTTTTAGCTTTCGAGTGACGATACCTTGATCTACCAGACTGAGAGTAGAGGTGTCCTGTCCTCTGTCATCCTTCAGGACAACCTCATACACACCGGAATCCTTCTTGGAAATCTGTCAACAAGAAAAGTCAACCAGTTGGAAATCAGGATGTTATTTACTCAGAAAAGTTGAGTGTGTTACCTGAGCGATCTCCAGCTTCAGAACTCCCTCTGTGAAACCCAGCTGCTCGTCTGCTTTGATCTGATGCTTGTCTTTGGACCACAGAGCTGAAGTGTCCTTCTTTATGTTCCCGACCTGACATACAGAGCAACAAGGAGGTGATTTCACAGATTCATGATAAGAAATCTCGTGTTCTCCCTGCAGCTGTAGCTCACCTTGCACTTCAGTACGACGCAGCACTCTGGAGACACCTCGTACCCCAAATACTCGATAAAGTGAGGACCTGAAACACACGAGATGCTTTTAAAGACCAGCACAAAGATGAACATTTATACTGACAGCTGTCAGGTGACGTACCTTGCTTTCTGAAATATTCTTTCCTCTGGAACTCAGATTCTTTCTGTAGTTGCTTGAAAACTGATCAGAAATAATACAAATATTAATTAAAATGTGACAGTTTTATTGTTGTTACATAAATTTACATGTTACATAAGCCAATTAATTGAAAAAATTGGGAGCTTAATTGTTAAATTTGTTTTTTTGAATATAGTACTTACAAAATCAGGAGATTTATTAAATAAAATTGAGACGAAAGCTTATTATCATAATTAAATTAACTAAATAAAACTTTTCCTTGTTAAATTAAAATGTGGATAGTTTTTATGAGATTTGTTAATCTTCTCCCAAATTATTTCAGTTTGCTTGTAAGTCCAGAAAATATGAATCAATGTTTCTTCAAATTGACAACAGTTTTTATTTATATCCTTTTTTTAGTCTTTACATATACTGATTTGTTGGAGAAAACCTATGAATGAAAGCACTTTCACTTTGTTGTTTACAAGATATTTTTTTGGAAAAAGCTTTGATTTTGACTTTTGTTTAAACTCACCATCACCAATCAGCACCAAGCTGGACTGATTTGTAGCTTTTCCATCCTTCAGTTGGAAGGTGTAGGTGCCCTCATCTCCAGGGGTCAGAGACTCCATGACCATCTCAATCACGCCGCTGTTTTTGTCAAAGTTCATCTTGTATTTCTAAAAAGGAAAATCCACCCAAAAAACATCACGATCAAAAGTTCATAGAATCACAAAGAGTCAGCAGCTTAATATGGACCTCGCCCTGAGAGACGACGTTGTCATTGAAAACGTAGTCGATTTTGCCGTTCGCTGTCATCTGCTCCGCCTGCAGCCAGAAGCGCACTCTTCCCTTTTCCAGCAGCTCCACGGCCAACTCTGATTTCAGTGGAATTACTATGGAAAAAAAGGAAAAACATGAAATGAATCAGTAAATATGAACAGAAACGGCTATTGTCCATATTTGGAATAGTAGGATGAATTTACTGGGAAATTTGTGGTCATGACTGATCTCCAGCAGCCTCTTCAACTCTGAAAAAATCAAGAGATTGATCTTAAGAAATGCAAATAAAAGCATAAATTCAGTATAAATATTCTCATCTTTAAACCGACCTTCTGTAGAGAAAGTGTAGCTGGATGAAGCACCATCAGTATGGGTGACGAGACACGAGTAGATGCCGATGTCTTCCTCCCCGGGAGTATTGAAAATAGTTTTGGACCTGTGGAGTGAAAAGGCATTAAAACCGACAATATATTTAATAAAATTACCTTTAAACGATCCTCCTCTCACTTGTTTGCTTTGGTCTCGATAGTCAAGCGGGAGGACTCTGTGATTTCCTCGTAGTTCTTGGACCACACAAATTTGGAGTCGGGAGTTGTATCGCAGCATTCAAAGTTCAGGGAGATGACGCCTTCATCGTCGACTTCCACGACGATCTCTTTAGTACCTAAAAACATAAAAAAGGAGGGAAATATTTTGCTTCTCAAAACAACTGTAGAAAGTAAAATCCCTTGTTATAAAGGAAAAGATATAGTAGAATTTATGGAGAAGAAGTGACTGAAATCCACTAATTATTACTTATAAAGGTATTTTATATCACCGATCCTGACACAAGGAAGTACATAATTTCAACCAGAGTAATTTAGAATAAAAAAAAAAATTCAATTGAATTTAATCAAAATTAAGATTCTTAACAAAGTCAGCCAAAAAGCCTTGATGGAATAAATTAATTTTAAGTGATTCCTTTATGTGATTTAATGTCCCTAACACAAGACTAAGGTTATACAATCTAAATTAACCTATTATAAGTCCAACTTATTATATTCTTATTTTTAGACCACAATCATCCGAAAGGATTGCATTTTTTGGAGTATAAGTTGCAGTTTTTTGCTTATTTTAGCCATTTTTTTTACTTATTATTATAAAGCCTGTATTTAACCAGCTATTGAGAACATGTTCTTATTTATTTAACAACCAGGTGCAACTTATATAGGAAGTTTTTTCTTCTTTATTGTGCATTTTTTTGGCTGCTGCGACTTTTATTCTGGAGCAACTTATGGTGCAAAAAATATAGTAATACTAGAAATACACATTTTAGGAGAAATTTGCCTTTTCTAGATGACAGGTAGGTGATAAGAGTATCGTTTTCCTAAATCAAATAAGTCTGATTTCTGAAACATAACCACTCTCACCATCATAAATGACGCTTTTGATAAAAATAGTATCTAGATTAGAAAAAAGGAGTTTCATTTGAGATGTTAACTTAATATGAAATGCTTTACAGATCAAATTGTAAGTTACATCTTGCTGAAAAGTTATATTAAAACGCTGTGTTTTTTCCTAACCTGGTTTGGTCAGAGCTGGGATCGGTTCTGTGACGTCTGAGGCTTTTCCAACACCGGCTTTATTCTGAGCACGCACCCGGAAAACATAGGTCTCCCCCTCCTTAAGGTTCTTAATCTGCAAGGTAACACAAGAGTTAAGATGTCACCCGTGAGAAAGACTCTGGCTGAGACGTGGCGGTCCTGCTGGACACCTTGATGAACTGTTTTTCCACAGCCTTGGTGTTCACTCCTCTCCAGGCCTCCTCTGGTGCGTCTGCCTCCTTGATGTCAACGTAGAACCCGTTGACGGGATCTCGGCCCTGGTAGACCGGGGGCTTCCACAGCAATACCAGAGAGTCGCCTCGCACCTCCCTGATCTGCAGGTCATGAGGAGGTCCTGGGAGGGGGAGAAATGAGTGCAATTAGAGGAAAAGAAAAATAATTGATTATTATTAGGCAAATTGTAGGAAAAATAATTCTTGCAGGTTATAGAAAATTCAACAAGAATTTGTTGAATTTTATTCTTTTTTTCCACAAACACATTTGCTAATGTACAAAAACATTTTCTTTAACCAAGTTTACCAAAATTATATTTATGAAACAAAATAATAGTTTTAAATCTGACTTTGTCCTGTGAAGATTTATTTAAATCTTGTTAATATGCAGTGAAAATCAAGCAAATTCAACAAACTGAAAGGTTCTTGCTTTCTCTAACTGTACGAAATGCAAAATCCAAATCCAAATTTTCCACCTACCTCTACAATTAAAGGGGTATTTGAGGTGAAGAGATGTCCAAAATAGTTTGGTTTTTTTTACGTTAAGTTTTGTATCCCTCCGCTTACTTGCTAAATTTTACATCCACAAATGCACAAATTTCTTGGAGGCCAAACTATATATTGAATCAATCATTAAAAAACAAAAAAAACAAAAGGTTGTGAAATGTCTTGAAATTTAATTTCAATATAAAATTATTATTTTTAAATGTAAACTCAGCAATTTTTTTCCTACTTTTATTTACTCACTTAATGAAGTTTTTTGATTGTTTCTACCCTTCGCTTTTTATGTTATTTATTTTTTAAATAAAAAAGTTTAAACTGTTTGTATAGATGTACAATGTATATTAATGGCTATTTTACAGTTTTTTGTACTGAACAATAAAGTTTATTAAAAAACAATCCCTTCGCCAGTAGGGCGAGTATTGATGACATCATCAAGTGGGAGTGTCTTCCGAAACAGACTACTTTCCCTAAATCTCTGTTTGTAGGGCTAAATGTAGGGGTAGGCTCCGAGTTGTGGGCGGGATCTTTGGAGCAGAGCAACCCCACCCCCTTTACCCTCCCCATTGCAAGGAGCTTGTGCTCAAACCAGTCTATTTTTTACCACATACTTACACGTTTTTTTAAATAGCATTTTCTTGTATGTTGCTGCAACAATTTGAATAACTCAGAAATGTATTTTTGAGTTTATGTTTTTTTTTTTTAAATAAATGTCTTCAATCATCAGAAAAACGCCACAAAAACATGTTAAAATCTTTGAACTCAAGATGATCTAATTTCTTTTTTTTAATAAGTTAAGACAATATATTTAAATTGTTAGCTTATGCTGCATTGGTGTCACCAACCTGGCACAGCAATGGTCCATTCCTCACACAGGAAGGTTTCACTGGGCAGTGAGGGGATGCCGACACCGGCCATGTTGGCGGCCCGCACTTGAAACTGATACTTCTTGTTTTCCTGCAGGTCGGACACCTGAACACAAACACACGGCGGATGAGCTCCCCCATAACAGTGGCTCCTCAGATCCAGACCTGGATGGAAGGCTCTCCTCGTTTATACCCACCCTGTAAGCCCTCTCGCTGACCGCCTTGATGTTGGCCTCATGCCACTTCCCTGGAACGCCATCAATGACCTCACGGTAGTCCACGAAGTAGCCGGTGATGTCTGCGCCTCCGATGAAGGTCGGCTGCTTCCAGCCCAGCACCATGGAGTCCCTCACACACTCCAGAACAGAGATGCCGTAGGGTGGAGCAGGTGAGGCTGGGACAGAAAACTGTAATTAACACCCAGTGCCTCAGCATGGAGGCTGGTATACCTGGAGACTGGAAAAGGAACCATAGAGTTCATAAAAATCTATAATTTCTATGTATTATATTGATGGATTTTTCTCAGTTTTTTAGGTTTTAACAAAAAAAAACCCAAAATGAACACAGCAAAATTATATTTATAATATAACAAGAACATTAGATGAAAAAGTGTCATAATAGCACTTATAATTATGATAATTTATACTATCATAAACAGAGAAATAAGAAAAAGAATAATAGAGCAAAACTTGACGTGTTTTAAATCTTCATTTGGTATTAATCTTTTTTTTTGTGAAAAAAAACTAATAAATTATATATAATAAAATAAATAAATATGTATATAGAGATTGCTTCAATGCATGTTTTAATGTAACACTTGGAATTATTGATGATTATATTGTTTATTATTTATTATTATATATTTAAATTAATTTAAAAATGATAAAGATGCTAGTTTTTCCTTAAAATTGTCATTAAATTCAATTGTTTCTTCACACAGATACATATATATTTAATACATGTATAATTTTCTTTATTTTGTATTTTATTTGGAGTTGTACATCCAACAAAAAAATCAATTGAGATGCTTAAATATATGTTTGAATAAAAATTACACTGAAAAAAGTGAAATATTGAATCAATCAACAAAAGATCCATAATTTATTACACTTGAAATATTAAGTGTAATTTAAATTTAAATTTTGAGTTGATGGTTTACTCAACTTAAACATTCAATTGGATAAAAAATAGTATTTTTAGATGTAACAAAATACAAAGATTTTATTATTTTATCCATTGTTTCACTTTTTACAGTGTAGCTGGAAACACTGCACCCTGACTGATCTGTATGTGTTTGTGGGTCGCCTCTAAAAACATTCGGCCCACATTCAGATCAATCTCAGAAAAAAAAAGACTAGAAGGAGCTTGTCTATAAAAAGCTTCTTAGACTCCTATCAGAAGAAACAGACCTCCAGGAGAGCCTGCCATCACTTTCTCATTACTGAATTTCTTGAAATGAGTAATGGACTTGAAATCCAATCAGTATCCATGGCAACCGTTTCCTGCCGCTTTTGAAAAAGACATTGAACGCCTGCTGTGGGAGAGTTTTGCTAAAGCATCAACAAACTTTGTAGAATAATTGTAATGTCTCAGTTTACGGTTTTGGCTTTTCTTTTGAAATGGCTCACAATGATTTATTTATTGGGTTTTTTTTTGCGTTTAAGAAACAAATTGATATATTTCAACATTGTTTGAGCGTCTCCTTTTAGGAAACCAGCTTTGAAAACCTTTGGCAGCTGTTTAAAGGAATTTGAGACAAAGAGAGAACTGTCTCCACAGCACAGCTGACAATAAATCTCCACATCACAAACAAACAGGATCTTCTCTCCAAGTGCAGGTTTATTTTTGGCTCAAAGATGCCAAACCTTGAAGGACTGCATTCCCAGAAAACCCTCAAGTCAAGAGTCCTGATCTGGTGGTGCTTGACTGACTTACTATGAGGTGGAGACAGGGTAAGATTGAGTGTTTGTGTGTTAGGGGTGACTGACCCCAGGTCAGGAAGTGCCAGGAAGCTTGATTGTGCAGTTTAAACCATGCTGAGGTGGTCATCAGCAGAGACTTACCTGTAAACAAGTCACCTTTGTGGTTTCGTTGTCCACCGATAAACATTTTTTTACACTTTAAAAGCAGATATTAAAGGTGGAAACTTTTCCTCAGATTTCTGAAGCTCACCTTTTTGTTCTCCTCTGGCAGCATCTATAGAGACCTTACATGCCACCTGGTCCTCACGTTCATCAACTGTCTTTGTTGTAGCAACTTTCCCGTGACTAGTCGCCACTTTGGTGAAGGACTTACGTGTCTCACTGACCCTTTTAGCACATGCATCTTGACCATTTTTGATCAACTTTGTTTCAGCTTTAGTTTCCTCCTCCTGACAGTTCCGTTCCAGATCGGCAGAAGAGTTTCTAGAGAACTTACGTGCCTGCAGGCCGTTTGGCTCATCGGCCACCCCTGCATTGTGAAAACATGCAACCGTGCCAGTAATCAGCTCAGAAACCGAGTCTGTGATAAGGTTATCCACCAGGTCAGGGGCCCAGGAAACACGCCCCCCTTCGCCTGCAGCCCTGGCCCCCTCCCTGCTTTCAGTGTCAAGGGGACACTGGACAGTTTCATGCACAACCGTCCAGAGTGGCATGTGCTCGATTAGTTGGCCCGCGTTACCCCCCGGCCCTGTCTTCAGCAACACACCATGTGGGATGCCGCCCCCTACAGGTATTAGCAGAGAAAAGCAGAAGAGGCAAAAATGTTCAGTTTTTACATCACAAACCGTTAAAAGAGTAAATAATCAATACACAAAAACAAAACAGAAATGTACATCACATGAGCCTGTAAACACAGAACAATGTCTTCACTTAAGTGGGAGTGAAAATGAAGACAAGATGACGAACAGAAAACATCCAGATTAGGACTGAAGATCATGCAAAGAGGGCAGAGCGGGAGTGAAAATACCTCACATTTCCAGCAAAGTGATCGAACAACTAAAGAGTGTTGGGCTGAATGCTACAGTCAAATTTTTTCTTACTTTTTTGACCTATTGACCAAAAACAATCACCTAAATGAAACCAACATTTGAATTAAAAAGCTAGAAATAATATGATTAAGGCCTTATTGTATGATGATTTTTAATAGAGCCCAAATATTACACATTTTGTTTGGTAAATGTTTTAAAATACATAAGTGGCTATATTTCATTCGCTGAGTGATGGGGAGAATTATCACATCAAAACCTGAAGCCTTAGTCACCTGTATGGGAACTGGGAGTTTTGGAGTTGTCCGGAACGTGGAAGGTTTAGAAGAATGAAAATAGTCTTTTTTGTGTTTTTAACATGCTCTTGTAGCATTTTTCTCATAGTAAATGTCACATATAAAATAATTTAAAATTAAAACTGTGTTTCTGAGTATTTCTTAAGTCAAATTACTTTGGATCAGAAAACTGGATGCTTGAAAATGCTCTGACTAATGATGTAATTTCTGACCAAAGTGTGTAAAGTGTGAGACATGACGAGCGTTCAACGCTCTGGCTTTAAAAAATTGGCTCAAAAATTTACAACTGGACTAATCCAACATTGCTCGTTATTATTTTTGCGCCGCTACTGTTAGCTTAAACTCAAACAGAGCTCTCAGCGACGGGGAGGGGGCGGGTTGCTCTGTGTCAACAGTCCCGCCCACAAACCAGAATTGTATTTCTAATGCGCTACTGCCACTGTACAGAAAGTATGTCTTAAAGAAATTATAAAGTCTTTTCGATTTTGGCTAACAGCTTCATAAACAAAATTAAAAGGTCACTGGGAACAATTTTACGATAGAAAAAAATAAGGTTGGAGTGGGACTTTAAGGCGATTAAGGTGTAATTTGTCAGGATGCACTTTTTTGACTTTTAGTTTCACATTTTATTTTTATTGTCTGAGTAGTTTTGCATCTTTGGTGGCTGTTTGAATTGTTCTGAACTTAGTGTATTTTAGGATTTCCATTTCAGTAAAAAACTGTTTATGTTTCCTTAAACATCTGTTGAAAAAATTAATAAAATTGTAATTAATTTTTCTAATTTGCCCTAATTTTGGATGAAATTATAGACAATAAGTAAAAATGTGAGCAATTCTTGTAATTTCTGTAGCAAATGTGTACACTTTCATTTTAGAATATTAGTCAAGATGGTGAGTCACAGAACAATAACATGCTGTTACCATGCAGCAGTTCGGGGCTGGTGGGGGCAGGCCCGTGTGGTGATACCTTTTAGCACCGGGTGGGGTTGCCGACACATTCTGTGTCCAAGGAAGAGGGGAGGGAGGAGGTGGTGTGTGATGCTGAGCCGGTTTGTATCAACCGCTGAATTGGATCGAACCGATCCAAAAGAGAGGAAGTCTACAAGTCCTGACCCCGACCCCGCCTTGAGCAGGGAGGAGGTGGGTGGAGATGGTGGGAGGACACTAAGCGGTGTATGGCAACGTGACAAAGGGCTGTATAAATTGCTGAATGTAGAAGGGAGTGGATGGGTGTTGAAAAGGACTGAAGACATCTTTCTTTTTATGAATAAAAATTAGTTCTGATCGCAATAAAGTGATAACTTGTGGATTATTTTTTTCCAGACGTTAAATAAATTTTAATTTAAGTCAGTGTAAAAAAAGCTTAAAATAAACCAACCTTTTGTTATTTTTCAAACAAAACTAATCCTAAAATTACAGATTTTTCTTTTTTAATCTTATTCTCAAAAACATTTATTTCTATGTTTGTTTTTTAAATTGGTTCTTTTTAATAAAAAAAAAAACAATATAATATTAATCTACTAAAAAAATTAAACACACGACTCTGTAAAACACTAAATACTGCATTAAAATCATTGACAGTATATGAGAACTGGACTGAGTGATTCACCCCCTCATTTTCCAAACAGGAAGTACCAGCTGGCTCCACATTTTTTTCTGTAATGCCAGTTATTCAAGTCATAAACTGACCAATCCATGAACGTAGGTGGTTCCTACTGGCCCCATGTAGGTCGCCTTCAAGTGGAAGGGGTGTGGCCTCACAACATGCTCACTCCTGATTGGCCAGAGTGTTTACCATAGAAATGTTGATTCAGACCGACTGAAAGGAATCACTGCTCATTAGGGGTGTAAGAACATATCGATTCAGTGAAATATCACAATACTTTATTTGGCGATACTTGTATAGATTTAAACTACTCCCAAGGCAATATTTGATTTGTTATTTAAACGCAAATGTGTACTTCAGTCTTAAATTTGTTTTCCAATATTTCCAAATTACCAAAATAAAAGCACCATATATTTGCTTGGGTAAAAGCATCTTGTTTATGAGATGTAGTTGCAGTGCTCAATGTTCTGATCATTAAATAACATGTATTTTACAGTTTTACTAATGTGGTAATTCTTAAGTCATAATAAAAAAAATGAAGTATTGTCTGGTACTGTCTTGGGACATATCGGGATTGTATCATGACACATGTATCATCTTATGGTATTGCCAGACTCTTGCCAATACACACCTCTACTGGGTATTGACGACAGTCCAGTTCTGATATACAGTCAATGGCTAAAACATATTTTCTATCATTCCGATTTTTTTTTTCTTAGTTTAATTTTTCGTGTTGCTCACCAATCGCTGCCTTCACTTCCACAGGCTCTGACACTGGAGAGAACTGGCTGAGTCCTGCTGCATTCACTGCCCTCACTCTGAACACGTACTGTTCTCCTGTCACCAGCCCATGGCAGACGAACCTAAAGGCGGGAAAGACGTAACTTTTAAAGTACACATGCACAAACAGAAAAGAGAACAAGGAGGGATTTTACCTGGTGGCCTTAACAGGCTTGTTGTTGCACGGCTCCCAGACGCCACTGTCCAGAATGCTAGCCTCGATGTAGTACCCCACCAACTCTTTAGCATCACTAGACGCTTCCCAGCTAACAACAACCGATGTGTCCGTGTTTCTGGTGGGAACGACCTTTCCTGGAGCCGATGGGATGTCTGTGGTGAGAGGGTTCAGGACTCATTACTGAGAGGAGAAACCACTGCTTTTCATGACAAATAAATGTTTACGTTTTAGGTATAGAGACAGAAAGTATTGCCTTATAAATGACACAACCAAAACATTGTTTTTAGTGCATTTTTTTCTACTTTAGTCAAACTCCAAACCTTGAGGGCTTGTTCTCGAACTAAACAATCCCTTTCGATTTTCACGTTGGCAAAAAATAAATAAATAAATATCTGACCCAGGTGATCAGCTTCAGAGATTTCTGGTGCTACATTCACACGTCACAACAAGCACGCCGCTCTGTCTGGATTCACCAGATCATTCAGTCTTTCCTGGTAAGGTTTACTTCACTCTTTTAATGGGAGCTCCACCTGGGTTACGTCCATTTTTAAAGTTACTTCTGTCTATCTGTGGCTCAGTTTAAAGATTAACCCAAGAGAGCAAAAATTTAAAAAAAGCTGGAGCTGGAGCAATCACACTCGCTATGATAGCACCTGCAACCGCTCTCCGTCTGCCAGGACCAACCACCAACAGGCCAGCATTGCGAGCTGGGACAGCCTGGTCAGTGGACCTCG
>NC_050531.1:6195712-6214532 GCF_002922805.2 Oryzias melastigma | reverse complement strand
GGGCTTGTTCTCGAACTAAACAATCCCTTTCAATTTTCCCGTTGGTAAAAAATAAATAAATAAATATCTGACCCAGGTGATCAGCTTCAGAGATTTCTGGTAGTACATTCACACGTCACAATTCACACATCAAATCCTCTCTTTTGACCCAAGTCAAAGTTTTTCTGGACTTCCTTTGTTGCTACATCATGGAAAACATGGATGATGTTGAGCGAGTAACTTAGGTTTATATGTTTAGGAGAGCTCTACAGAGATGCCAACAAGCACGCCGCTCTGTCTGGATTCACCAGATCATTCAGTCTTTCCTGTTATGGTTTACTTCACTCTTTTAATGGGAGCTCCACCTGGGTTACGTCCATTTTTAAAGTTACTTATTTCTGTCTGTGGCTCAGTTTAAGGATTAACCCAAGAGGGGAAAAATAAAAAAAGCCTGGAGGATCTTTTTTTATTGTCTTCATAAAAATAAGAAAAATATCACAAGCTCACGGAGCTGGAGCAATCACACTCGCTATGATAGCCCCGCAACCGCTCTCCGTCTGCCAGGACCAACCACCGGCAGGCCAGCATTGCGAGCTGGGACAGCCTGGTCAGTGGACCTCGCTAGCTCTGCCGGACCCCAGGCAGCGGAGCTTATTAGCTCGTTATGCTGTCCATTGGGCATACCAGGCACGATCATTCCAAGGCTTTGTGCTGGCGCCTTGTCCAGGGTGCATCACGCCTTCGCCCAAATAGTCTTAGGCAACCCCACAGCCCCAGTGAGTTAAAAAAAAGTGTATGAACGTTCAGGACAAAAATCCTTGCATTGAGTGGCCTTGTTGAATTTTTTTTTCTACTCTTTGATCGAGTACCTGGAAAAACATCACATGGCCAAAGCTCCCTTATTGGTCCTTTATTGGTTGACACACCGTGCCCGATGCCCAAATTGTGCTGCAGGACCTCAGATCGTGACACTGACATAAAAGATGGCCCTGCTGCACAAATCGTGTCCAGTGTGAATGCAGTACAAGAAAAAACAGCAGGATGTTGGCCCTGGAGACACCTCTGATTTTGAAGGTAAACTTTTTGGTGAACTGCTTCCACCAAACTGAGGTTTTGTTAAAACCAAGCCGAAACTGAGCGGACTGTACTATATCTAAAACGGTTTATACAATTGCCGAATTCCATGTCCTCTGACCAAGCTTGTCGCCAACTGTAGTGGCTTCAGTTGGTTCAGAAGGTTCGCCGACACCAGCAGCGTTGCAGCAGCGGACCCGGAAGTGGTAGGATTTTCCCTCTGCGAGATCAAACAAAGCAAAGCGAGGGGATTTTACGGGCAGCTCTGTGTTCACCCTCTGCCAGCTGTCTGTGCCAACGACACACTGTAAAACAAAGAAGAAAGGGTAAAGATGCAATGAGAGAAAGCCAGGACTGGCTCAAGGGTAATTTTGTGTTTCTAAATAGTCTGTATGAAGGGAAAATGTGTTCAAAGTTCACCTTTTCCACATAGTACATGACGCCTTCAAGGCCTTTCTCTCCAGGCGGTTTCCAGCTCAAAACAACATAGTTCTTGGTCGCCTCGGTGACCTGTAGATCCAGAGGTCTGCCAGGAACAACACTCTCTGGAGACCAATTGAAAAAAAGCATTAGGCTCAAAAAGTCAGAGCAAATTTACTTTGACCGACAAAGAAATGAAACTGGTTTTGTACCTGAAGGTTCCTCCTCTGTGACGATGATTTGCCCAGTCCAGGGAGCGGAAGTCCCTGTGGAGAATCAAAAGTGATAATGAACCAAAATTGAGAAAGAGCCTTTGGTCATTTATGTCCATGAATCTCTGTGTGAAAGGGAAATATTATCCTAGGGATGCAGTGACGTCAAACGGCCTGGTCCTTGTACCTCTCATACGAAGGCGATCCGCTGGGTCCATGGCCGCCACCGGCTCAGAGACTCTGGATGGGCGACTCATGCCGCTCTTGTTGACAGCACGTACACGGAAGATGTAAGAGCGCCCCTCCACCAAACCAGTGACGGGGAAACGAGCGAACTTGACCGGAGTGTCATTGCACTGAACCCAGTGATTGGTTCCCACCTCACACCTGTGCAAAAACGTCAAAATAAGCCTTTTACAACACTTACTCTTTATATGTTGTCATTAATTCCAACAGTGTTTCAATTGTTTTTTGAGGGTGTATTCAGACTGAAAAAATCCCTTGGTTCAAACTGAATTCACTTAATTTTGTCTAGATCAAGTCCCGAACCTTGAGTTTGGTCTGTATTCAGACAGCCATCAAGCAGACTTTCCTGTCTTGAACCAAAGCTTGAACATCTCTAAACTTCAACAACACTTACTTTTGCTACTTAGGTATGGTGGAGGCGTGCTGCCAGGCGGTTACTGAGGAGACGCCGAAGAAGGTACGCTGATAACTAAGTGACAATTAGTTTCTGTGTGTCATTTTTAAGCCACTACTCAGTTTACATCCTTTAATGAACGGCTACTGTGGCCATTTTGGTTCAGTTGTTCCACTCCGAGTATGGAGCCTATTCAGCCGGAGCTCAGTCCGATTGGAAACGAACCAAGACCACCACAGGAGAAGGTGGGTCCGAGAGAGGTTCCTGGTCTGAGACCACGGTCCTCTTGTATCTATTCAAACTGAAAACTGGTTCACTTTAAGCAAACCAAATGTGTCCAGTCCGAATACACCCTAAATTAGACACTGACTCACCTGTCCACAAAGTAGCCCACAATGGGGTTTCCTCCATCTATAGCTGGCTGCTTCCAGGAAACAATGATGTAATCCTTGTTGGCATCCAGACAGCGCACATCCAGAGGAGCACCAGGAGCACCTTCCACCTCAGCGTCAGCATCTAAACACATATGGTAAGGACCTCAACGTTAATATTAGCACGGATTTGTGGATGTTTTCATCATTTTCTGTATGCCAGTTTTAATTGTGGGATTAAATCTTTGAAGATCTTTGAGGATAGACTTTGGGAAAAGCCCATGGGGGAACTAATTTGGCTTCATTTGTAAAGACCCACAAATAAGATCTTTTTTGAACTGTGTTTTATCATCTGCTCCTGATTTACAATGACTTGAATAAAAAACCTGCCATTTTAAGCTTAACTTTATTTTACTCTTTTCATCTGAGTGGGTCGTTAAGAGAAAAATGACTGAAAAGGATTTTAACCCTTGTGCTATCTTATGGGGTCCAGATGACCCCCACCTTACTTTGATGTTTGATCCCTCCCATGACAAAGGTGGACAGGATTCTATGTCTGCCACGAACACCAGTGAAGGTAAAACTTCCTTTAAAAGAAGTTTGTAGGGTCCAGATGACCCCACTTTTAATGTAAACATGTCTATGATAGCACAAGAGTTACAACAACTTTTTAACTAAGTAGTCTGGTTATAGTGCTAAGGGTTACAAAATCACTGAAATTACCTAATTTGTTTCTCAGTTAGGATATTCAGAACCCTTGATACAAAAAACCTTCTTAAGCTTTTATTTGACAGATGGGCCACAAGGGGGTGCTATAACAGGGAGCAAGTTTTTTTTTTTCTTTTTTTTTTTCATTTAACTTATTTTACAAGGATAATCAGTTTCTCATTTACAATGATGACCTGATAAGAAGGCCCAGCAGAAGTAAAATGTTGATCCCGGTGAAATTCGTAAATGCGTCTGCTGTTCTTCTTAGTAAAAGTCTCACCACAGCCTAATAAACAAGATCTCTATTCTCCTGTATGATCTCAATGATAAACTGTCAGTATAATGAGCACTTTCCTGATAACTTTAAAATGATGGAATGCAAACCCGACAAAAAATTCCAGGGCTGCTTATTTTACACAGCGGTGCTTGTTAAAGTGACTGTTGGCTAAAAAACAAAGGGGGATTATCCTTTCTGGCTTGCAAAGCTTTCCAGGATGTGCAGTAATGATAGAAATTCAACAGGCTGTTGTTTTTATTTCCATCTGGTATTGACAGCTCTGCACTCACGGCCAGACTCATTCCATCCGACTCATTCCATCGCTGAGCCCTCTAAGAATAGCACGTCTCTAGAAAGGGCTGCGGCGTTTGGTTATGGAGACTTCATCTGACGTCTCCTTTGTTAAGTGACTCTATGTCGCCGAGGGAAAACAACAGGGTCTATTTTCTAGCCTCAACAGAAGACTTCGGTAAGCCTCGAGGGTCAAGGATAGTCTTGACGGAATGCTTTTTTCTGTGCTATCTCGACAGATGCCAGACACTCTCTGCCCAGTGGTGTCTCCATTCGATATATCCTATTTAAAACCCACTCCCTGCCATTCAAACAACAGGGTTATTATCTGGTGCCAGTGCTGCTGTGACCTTCATCTGACAAGACAAAAACAAGGCCGAGCCAATTTGTTCAGACCTATACTGTATGTGGATGTCTCCTAGTTCTAAAAACTACGACATTGAGGGTTAATCAGAAAAAAGTTGTAACGAAGAGACGATCAATAAATATTTTCCTACCTCTGACAAAGACGTAGGCCGAGTAGGTTTCGTATCCGGACTTGGTGATGACTCGCAGGGTGTAAAGCCCCTCATCCTCTTTGTTGAGGTGTGTGAGCGTCAGTGTGGCCCGATCTCCACTCCAGTGCACGTGGGTCCATTTAGATGGGGTCAGTAGTACATCTTTGAAGAGTAGATCATACAAGTTTCTGTAGAGCTTACAAAGATATAGAGCAGGGGTGTCCAAAGTTATTCCTCGAGGGGCGGTCTACTGCCACCGATTACCAGGATCAGGTATATTTGGCCATTAAGGAGCTTCAATGGTGGGTTGGTTGGAAAACATGTAGGACATCAACCCTCGAGGACTGATTTTGGACACCCCTGATATAGAGTTAAAAGGTAGGAAGAGTAAAATTCCACCAACCGTCTCTGTACCACTGGATCTCTGGCTGGTAGCGGTGCAAGGCAGGATAGATTATAACTGTACACCCCAGGCTCATAGTCTCGCCCTCTCTTCCGAACGACACTCCGAACTTATCGACAATGTGTGTCTGAAAGGTGATGCCGTACTCAGAAATTGGGCCATCTAAACACAAAGCAACAAAATCAGAACTTTTGATGTCTTAGTTTACAAAAGAACACTTCAGAAGAGAGAAAAGAGTCAACCCATGAAGCATTGCACTTTAAAAAAATATAAAGTGCACTCGTTTGAATCATCAAAACAATAAAAAACATCAAAAAACAGTCAAAAATATCCTCAGTCCTGACAAAAGAATACAAAAAACATCAATTTGTGGTCATGCATGAACAAAGCAGAAAAATAAAACCGGAACAAAATATCTATTAAAATCTTCATCTAATGTTAGTAATTTCTGAATTTACATAAATAAAAGTTCTGATTAGAATTCAATAAGTGGCAATAAAAGTAATGCATCTGGAAGAATTTTGCAGCAGAAAACCTGTGCAAAAAAATAGATGAAAATGCAAAAGTAGTTGCAGGACAGTTTGTACTTTATCACCTGTTTGGTGAGTCAAACACACTGTTGGATGTTTGCTGTGACATTTCAAAGACCAAAAAAAGTGGACACATGCATGGATGCAAGAGGAAAGAATTCACAAGGAAAGCTTTCAAGTTCATCGGCTTGTGACCCTGTTACCTTCAGCAACGGTCCCTGCATTGTCGCCGAAGCATCAAGGAAACAAAAAAGGTGTTAGTGCGAAAGCACCCGTTGTTCTTCCCGCCCCACCCTTCTCTTCCCATATATAGGAATATTTAAAGGAATTTTGAGAAGAGAATAATAAAATGGGATTTCTAAAAAAAACCAAAATATTTTAGATCGTCTCAGACAAGCAGATATAAAATCCAAAGATAATTGTACGAGTTGATAAGTAATGAATTTTAACAAAATAATTTACAATAACTTGAATGCCAATGTTGCCTTGCTAAAATGTATTAATCCAGGGAGTCGTGTCCTGTATGGTTTACCCTTTTCCCATCCCTCACTTACATTGGAGTCAGGTCTGCAATACAATTGAGCAAATATGTTAATGTAGGGAAATATGTACAACATGGATAGGCATTCTAGAAGGACTGAGAAAAACTGGCTTTGGTTTAGCGGCAGATTGGGGAAAAAAAAGTTAAAGTTTTATTAAAAATATCATAAAATTGACAGGCTTACGTCTGGGTAGAGGCAGAGCTTCATCGACTTCCCCTTTGAACCCTTTGGAGGAAAAACAGCAGTTACTATTAATACTTGCAGCTCACACTCAGGCTTGTATGACAGTCAGGATGGACTGAATGTACAGTATTACTGTCACGTCTGACAGAAAACACACCAAAGTTTTATAGATCAGTGTAAAATTAAAAGCTCTACACTTCAAATGTTAAATACATATACATGTTTATTAAATTAATGTAAGCTGCAGAAGCAGCAGGTAGAAAATGAGGTTCACTTTATTGAATTTTGAGATTCCTTCTAGCATTTTAGCTTCACAAAGGTTTAGACGAAACATCTAGTTTAGCCTTAGTCATTGAAATAATGCAACTTTAGAGGTTTCTCAGAGTTTTTTCAAAATGTGAATTCACAAATGTGACTTGTGTAGGAGATCATTTAGGATTTTTGGATGTTAGAAACCCAGTTACAGTTAGCTAAATGTTTCTCTTTGCTAGCATGCTAACAATATTACTAAATACCATTTAGATTTACCTCAAATGTTTAGTTTTTTGTCAGCCCAGTCTCAGTAAAATGCGTACATATGCCACGATTTTGTAAATACCGTGCATAATATACACCAAAACCGGTTTTTGCGTGCATATAATACGCGCGGTCCTAAACGTGTTAAATATGTTTTCCACGTTTGACACGTCCCCTGGTGGAGGCGTGAGCATCACAGACAGCCCCACAATCGAACAATTTGCTTTTCTAACCCTAACCATAACCGTAATCCTAACCTTAACCTGGAACGCCGTCATTTAGAAAAGAGCCGGAGGATTTCTGACCACGTGATCAAAACGAAACCTAAAAACTCGTGGATATTGTACGCCAGCACAACCCATTCTCTACCATTGCGTATCATATGCACGCAAAAAGTGTGTTTGGCGTATATTATACACGGTATTTCAGAGTGCAAAGTCGTGGAATATGTACGCATTTTACTGCGACCGTGTTGTTTTTTGTAGTTTGTCTCAAGTATTTAGGAATATTTTTGTATTGCAGTTTTTTTCAGAACAATAAGTGTTTCCAGTGTCACATATTTGAGTTATAATGACCCACATTTTGGAGATGCACGAAGCTGCAGATAAGATGGCGGATGGAGCTCCACTCCGTACAGGAAGTGGATTGAATGAAGATCAATTCATGATTTTGGTTGCACCTGGGTGCTCTAGACTTGTTTTTTAAACAAGAAGGAATTATTATAATAATAATAATTATTATTATATAAGCTAAAAAGGGTGTACTGCCTTATTTTACACTACTTTAGCGTTAAAGGTGCATCCTTCCATCAGCAAGTGAGGATAATTTAACCAAATAACCTTTAACAAGAAAAAACTATTTCTGTTCTCTAATAGTTCATAGTGGATTTGACATGTGGGTAAACTTACTTTTGACAACAACAGAGGCGAATGCGGACTGTTCTCCTTGAGAGTTCATAGCAGAGACACGATACTGGGCTGTGTCATCGAAATCACATCTGCAAGAAGCCAAGATCAGCTGATCGGTGACCATGATATGGACATTTTAGCACTCAAGATTCACATGTTTGATGCCCTTCCTCCCAACCTTACCCCCCTCAGCTGTGTGCATAATACTAACTACGAGGGCCTCAACTGTAATGCATTCCAAAAACCCTGCCAGGAATACTTGAGCAATAAATAGACACCATGAGTGATGTCATTTCCATCAGGAGCTGTTGGTCTCTGTACTTGAAAGTATGTTTAGTGTTGTTTCTTTTCAGTGATCTGCTAAATAAACTTATAAAATGATCTCTAGAAATATCAAGCTTTTGGATTGTTAATATACACACAGGTTTAGATTGTTTACTGTTAGTCAGAGAGGAACGCACAATCATATTGACATACTACAAACATCTATGGATCCAAATCGCTCCAGTTAATAAAAACATGAAACAGGTGATTACTACGTTTAAGTCGCCAACTAATATTCTGAAATGTTAAGTCTGATTTAATAGTTATCTTCTGGGATGAACAGAAGCTTAAGAAAAAGTTTGGCATACATTTAAACACTTCCATTTTCTCGACCGCTTTGTCCCTTTCGGGGTCGCGGGGGTGCCGGAGCCTATCCCGGCTACTGAAGGGCGAAGGCGGGGCATTTAAACACTTATCAATGTAAAATGAAAGTCCAATAAACTTTATTTTGACCTTATTTTCTTCAATCAGTACATAAAATATTTTCGATGTTTCCACAAAAGGTAAACAAGAATGCATTGAGAGTAGAATGGGAGTATCAAGCATTGACTGTATAAAGAGAACTGGAGAGAGCAAGTGAGATGTCAACTAACTCCAACTACTACCATTTTCTTATTTTATTGTCATATATTCCTCTATATACCGAAATATGCTTTTATACACACACACATATATATATATATATATATATATATATATATATATATATATATATATAGTTTGACCAGTCATGTGTTGCAATATATTCAAAAATATATGGATAAATGACGGACATAATGAGATATATTTCTCAATATATTGTTAATATATCAATATATATTTTTCTAGTATATTGCAATATATTTTTGTTTCGTAACAGTGGCAGCAGTATATTTTGAGTAGCGCGGCATGATTTGGCCGGCAGACGCAGCATGTCAAGACTACAAAAACCTGAATTATATCAAGGCGCGTCAACCAATCAGGGACTCAGGTTTGGGCTTGTGACGTTTCACTGACTTGATCAGTGGGTAGAAAAAAAAAACAATATGGCTGCTCAATGCAGGGATTTTGGTACTGAACTTATATCCATTTTCTTAAACCACTGGGGCCGCAGGTCTTTGTCTACATTTCCATGGTAACCGCTTTCTGCAATCAGTAATGAGCATGTTGGAAGGCCACACCCCTTCCACTGACAGTGGGCTCAGGAGAATCTATCATTTAAACGCTTCAAACATTTGACGTGAGGCTACCCACTTTCATTGAGGCATCTGATTGGTCAGCTTATAACTGAATAACTTACACTACAGACAAAATATCAAGAGAAAAAAAGTATTATTAGCAATAGCTGGTTTAGTAATAGCAGTTTATTTCTCAATGGAAGTTTACGGGCTATTCGGGACTTCCTATTTCGAACGCAATAATGGTTGGGGTTGCTCAATCCAGTTCTCCATATACAGTCCATTGTGCCAAGAAATGAACGTCCAACTTTCTGATAAGCAGATTGCTTCCACTAATTTAGTAAGCAGCGTGTCCTGTGGAATCAAATCATTTTCTGTGTTCTTTTCAATTTAATTAAACTGTCACATTTGTAAGCGTACAGAAATGACTGATTTAAATTATGACTTTGACACTGATTCAAGGTGGAGTTGGTGGATTAAAGCAATGGTCCCCCAGCATTTTTCTTTTTAGCTTCCAGTTTCTGTTTTCAGCCAAAAGAAACTTTCTAAATACATTTGTTTTTTGTGAGCTTTGCTAGCTTGGAGGTTTCAATTTAGAGGTCGCTTTAAGAACGTAGTGGATGTATTTTCCTAACCAAGCGACTTGACGTGCGTCAGGAATGAGCCGGATGCAGTGGAGAGAAATGAGTAGTTTTCCAAAATCTTGACTCCGGATTCCTCCCACGGTCCAAAAACATGCTTCATTGGTTAATTGATTAATCTTAAATTTCCCACTGGTATGTGTGAAAATTTATCTTTATGTTGGACAATCCCACCTTCATCGTTCAGTAGTAGTTGACCCGAAAAACCCAAAAAGCGGGTTGAGAAAATGAATGGATTGATAGATTAGTCCAAGGTGTTAAAAATTCAACATCTATGTCCCATAATTATCTTCCTTGTATCTAAAATAATATATTAGGATGAGAATTTGAGTTTTGTTGCTTGCATACTAACTTGTTGATCTCCAGTGAGTGCACGTTGTATCTGCTCTCAAGTTTATATTTGCCAGGGGAAGTAATGGGGTCAATGGCCACATTGTTTTTGTACCTTAAAGAAAAAGAAACACAGTTAAAAACTGTAAAATAATAATAATAATAAAAGCATTGAGGCTGGTGTTGACAGGACAGAATGGAAATGTCTGAGATCATGTTTTCACCGAAGCCCTACCAGATGACCCTGGGGTCCGGCCAGCCGCTGACGGTGCAGTGCAGCCGCACACACTGCTTCTCCCACACAGTGTGGGAGCGGGGTTTGATCACAAACTCTGGGGGGTGCATCAGGCTGTCTTCGTTCATGCGCTTGAAGTGTTCCTCGTGCTCATGGATCTATAGATAGAACAGGATGAATCTCAAGCTCGTTTCGTCTTTGCTTTTCAAGCAAATGAAAGTATTCTCCATGAGTTTTGCAAGAAAGCAAATCACAATGCACACTTGCATCAAAGACAAATATTGGCAAAATTTTGCATAATCTTAGCTATATTTTCATGCACATGCAAGACGCTGTGAATTTGGGATATTTCATTAAAGTCCCACAACTATCTAAGGAGAATAGAGCTCATACTATGACCACACCACTGGGACACAACTTCCTTGTGTCTTAAGAAAGACGATCCCCTGAAGAATTTGTCACTCTCCAGAGGAGCCGTCTGGTAGAGTGGAGACAGATGATTGCAGTGGGGGTGTAACTTTGGTTACTTTAATGTTCACTAAATGACGGGATGCTACTTCACATAATCACCCACAGGCATAAATAACTCCCTTGGGTCAAGAGTGGTAATAAAAGTAATTTATCCACAGGCGGTTGACATTCCCAAGTGTTTGCTGTGGTCAGTTGAATTTCGATGGTAGCAGCACAAATATAAATAAGGTGTAAATCCAGGTATACAGATTAAAATCGGTTTTCTATTAATTTGCTGAGGTTTCGCACTTATAAAATACATTTTTAGGCTCACAGATGAAGTAAAGATCGTATTGCTGGTTTGTATCATGAGCCTTAGATGTCTCATTACTGTATTTTATGATGCACAAAGCTTGCCCTTGCTGTAAAAATACCAGAACTTCTGTATTTGTGAGGCTGTGATGGTTACTTTTTTAGATTTGTCATGCCCCCCCAAAATATTGAAGTATATACTAATCTTGAGAAACCCACAATATTATAAAGCACACAATTGATTTTCTTTAAGACCTGGGTTACCACAGTCTACTTAACCGGGACCCTGCGACTATAGCTATGTCCAAGTTCCATCACCATATAGTGCACTTTAAGGTGCATTTGGCATTTTTTAGTTGTAGAAGTTTCCCAGAATTCTTTGAAAAAAAAAACAAAGTGCATCCATGGTCACTAGATTGGGGAATATAAACCATAATGCATTGCATTTGAACCATTTTTGCGAAAATGTATTTTTTTGATAAAACATCAACATTTTCATCATCAGAATACGTAGATTTAGAGATAGTCATCATAAAATGCTTGCATATATTAGGTGGAATTAAAAAAAACAATAGTGAGCATGGTGTCTGAATTGCTTTTAAAATCCAAGGCACTAGATAGTCCCGCCCTATAGTTTTTAGCAGTTAGGGATAGGAAGGGAATTTGTGCATATCCAAAGTGTGTAACAAGTTAGCTTAAATATTAGCTTGGCTCTTAAAGTCCCACTCTAACTATATTTTTTCTATTGTAAAATTGCTTCCAGTGATCTTTTAACTATGATTCTGCAGTTTTTAGTCCAAATCAAAAAGCTTCCCAGCCAGCAAGGCCAAGTGGGCCCCATATGGTTTAAAAGTGGGCAGAAAATCTGGGCCCAAATTGGGTTTGCCCCCATTAGCTTAAGTGGTCTCTCAGTGGGTAGCAAGCTCCACTGCCCAGGTTCTGGCAAACCAAGTGGGCGCCACCACCCAGGGGCCAGCAGAGCTAACGGGGTTACCACCAGGCTGCCTGTACCTGGGCAGCAGAGCCAATGTGGGCAAATACAGGTGGATCCACCACAGAAAATGGGGACAAACTCTTTCGGGGCTCACATTTTCTAAACCATATGGGGCCCACTTGGCCTTGCTAGCTGGGCTGTGATATTTTTAAGAACATATTTTCTGCAAATCGGGAGGAGCTCATTGGAAACTTGTCTCTGGGTTGTGTGCAGGACTGTCGGTGTGGAAGTTAGCCTACGTTAAAATACCAGCACTCCTTTGTTTACACTCTCTCCCATTAGTTTACAGCTCCTCTTAACCACAAGCCAGCAAGGCCAGTAAGGGCCCACATGGTTTAAAATCGGGCAAGAAATTTGGGCCCCCAAAAGGGTTTCTGCCGTTTCCTTGGTGGCCCCACCTGTGTTTTCCCACATTGACTCCGCTGCCCAGGTATTGGCAGCCTGGCGACAACCATGCTAACTCCGCCGGCCCCTTCGGCGGTGTCGCCCACCTGCCTTACCAGACCCTTGGCAGCGGAATTTGCTACCCACTGAGTGACTACTTCAGCTAATGTGGACAAACACAGGGGGGGTCACCACAGAAACCGTGGATAAATGGTAAATAGTTTATACTTGTATAGCACTTTTCTACCTTCCTCGAAGACCCCAAACCGTTTAGAGTCCCTGACCCATTCCCCATTCACACACACATGCGCACACTGGTGGTGGCTAGGCTGCCGAACACTGGCACCAACCTTCCACTAGGGGCAATTTGGGGTTCAGTACGTTGCCCAAGGACAAACCCAATTGGGGCCCTTCTTTTCTGCCTGCTTTTTCTAAACCATATGGGCTCACTTGGCCTTGATGGCTGGGTTTTTAGGACATCAGGAGTAGCTCTTCAGAAATTCGCCTCTGGGATGTGGGCTGGACTGTTGGCACAGAAGTAAGCCTACATTAAAATCCCAATATCTTTTTTTTTTTTTGCACTTTTTTTCCATTAGCTTACAGCTCCTCACAACCCCAAGCTAGCATTAGAGTATCAAAAAGAACAGCGAGCAGCAGCGTGATGGAGAACAAAGACATTAATGGATCTATTTGTCTCCAAGAAGATACAACAAAATTGGAGCGAAGAAGAGAGACTTTGGCATGCTGCAACACAAACTCAAGCTTTTTTAAATAAAGAAATACTCAGAAATGCAGTTTTAATCTTAAGTTATTTTATATATGTCCTCCATTATGGAAAAAAAATACTACAAGAACGTGTTAAAAACACCAGAAACACAATTTTCATGGGAGTGGGTCTTTAAAGCTGTTGTGGAAGTTCAGGTTCTTGAACTAAAATGTTCCCTTGTGATCCTAAATTTGGGTCGTCACATGAGATCCTGTTTTTAGTGGTTTCATGAACAAGAGGTAACACAATTCTACAATCAAAATAAAATCTTTGAATTAATGTATTGACACCCTTTGTGAGAACTCTGCCACTGACCCTTTTGTTCAGAGAGATGCGCTCAGCCGACTCACGCATGGCCTCCTTCCTGGAGATCACCTCTGACCTCTCCATCTCCAGACCTTTGGTGAACAAATTCCTGCGTGCCATGTACCCAGCAGTTTCTCTCACTCTGGTTTCCTCTGTATCTGACATTCCTGACGTAAACTCTTGGCTATTGCCGTCGGCGGAGCGGATTGAGGCAGGAATACATTGAAAGAGTAAAGAATAGTGTTAGAAGGGAAACACCTTCTTGCAGAACATTCTTGCAACTCTTTTTACCTGCCTCTGAAGATCGGCACTACATAGCCGATGATTTGATTCTCTTTGTCCACAGCCAAATAAGATGGCTTTGATCTCTTGGGGACCGGGCTTAATTTGATTTCCTCCAATCCAGAGTGTGAAGACACGTTTAGTCTGAGACATACAGACATACACCATCAGTCTGGCCAACAGCCAAACACAGCATGAAGATGGATGGAGGCACGACCAGGGGTTGATTAGTTTTAGATTAAATGGTGAGGATGGCAATGGTTTAGTTTGGACATTAACATATTTAAACAGAGAGGGTGCACAAGTTCTGAGCTTTAAAGTAACACTACAGAGACAGAAGTTTCAATGACAACTTTAAACGGATCAACTCCCGGGTGGACGTTATCGGTTTGAGATAACCAAAACGTGATGATGGAGAAGAGGCAGGCCATAGAGGCCCTTATTTTTCCAGTATCTATTTGGGTCAGTCATGCAGCCCAGTTAAATTTGACTGTTTATATTCAGTTGACCTGCTTGGACAAAGAGGTGAACTTTGATGAGACACAGTCCAAATAAAACGAAGCAAATAAATGGTAAGAAGAGGCAGTTTGATGATCCTGATGACTCTTTCCCATGATATATGTTTCAAAATAAAAGCCTGATCAGAATAAAAATGCTTTATATAAACATAGTTTGACCCAATCAGACACATTTGGATCAAATTTCCTTCTAATTGAAGTAGGTGGGTTGTGCCGATTGTTGAACCAATTGTGGTGCATGTAAACATTTATTCTTATTGTGGGTTATTACTCCAATAACTTTTATATATTTGGACACATTTTAAGGATTTTAAGTCCACTTTATGGTTAAAAACTACAGTAAGGGTCATTTAATTAGCTTAGATGAACCACAAACGCTAAAATAAACTCTATTTTTGCCTTTTTTATCACAACACTACTTACTGCTACATTTGCTGCATTGAGATGATCCTGTGTGACACAGGGTGTCTTTTATTTTGAAAGGAAGTCATAAACTTCTGTCAAAAGTTTAAAACTATTCCATGGTTTGAAAAAAAGGCTGTTTTCCCTTTTATTTATGCCAAAAAAGTAACAATTTAATTCATATTTATCATTTATCAATAGCGAAAAGGTGTGTGCTCCGGAGGAGGCTTTGGAGAATGGAAACCATGTCTCAAATAAGAGCAGCAGAACGGTGGAGCTCCGTATAAAATGAAATAACGCTCATAAGATTGTCTCGCTCCATATCAACCGCAGCCGTGTTTGTTTACATCAGAACTTTGCCACTTCTTCCTTTTCTACAGCCGTTATTTTAGATAATTCTGCTCATGTCAAAATGATTTATTCCAGTTTGATTCTAATCATATTTTTCATCAAATTAAAGACATTTTGCACATGCTTTTGACTGCATTTGAGAACTGGACTGAGTGACCCCTCCCTCTGGTGATCCAAACAGGAAGTACTGGCTCCACAAAGCCAAAAGCCCATAGACTTCTAAAGAGAAATAAACAGCTTTTTCTCACTCATTATAATTGTCAGCATTTGTTATTATGCAACCTTTTTTGAGCCTCCTTTCAAGTAGTCGGGGTGTGGACTTCAAACAAGCTCTCCCCTGATTGGTGAGAGTGGTTGCCATAGAAACATTGACTCGGACAGACTTGGACCAATCACTGCTTACTAACGATTTCTGGTTCCAACATGACAACGTCCATTTTGTTAAAAAATAGTGACTGAATTGACTTTGTTTGTTTGGATCCTGAAGTAAGCTATTTATATGGGTGACATCACACTTGCTCAGCCCAGTTCTCTTACACAGTCATTGTTCTTTTCTCATAAAAACAACATTCTTAGGCTAAAGAGTCACCCTGACAATTATGCACGCATAAATGTCCAAGAAATTAAACAAATTGGAAGGTTTTCATCCCAACACGTCTATAGATTTCTCTGTGTTTGAACTACACACCACTAAGAACTGTCATGTCAAATCAAACTTGATTTTTAAAAGTCTCTGTTTTAAAAAAATATCACAATTTTACCAGCCGATTCCAATCAAAATGTGCCTCAGAATCACATTTTAATCCACAATTTCTAGTTAAGTGAACAACCAGTTTCCACAACAAATACAGAAAGAAATCCACAAGGAATAAATTGACATACAGCTTCAAATGAGAATCTAAAAAGTTACTTGGTGATTAAAACTTTAAATATGAAGACTTGTGCATAAAAAAACAAACATGGCGTCTTTCAGGCAACATGCACCACAGGTTAGAGGTGAGATTTAAGGAGGTTTCCGGTTAACCTGTATGAGGGCTGATCAAAGTCAGAAGAAATCAGGAGGGGAGGAAAGATGGTTACTTGGTGTCAAGGAAAGACGATCCCAAAGCTGTGACAGGGAAGGGATCCGACAAGGGGAATGGAGGTGAACCTGATCAGCCGGGATGGGGGACGGACGGCAGAGGTATTAGAAAGGTGTCCTGGGGCAAAGAAGTGGTCCATTCTCCTTGTCCTTACCCCCTGGTCCTGGTGGAGGAGATGCTGCTTCCAGCAGAATATCTGCTGCTGGATTTGTAGTGGCTCATTTTAGCCTCTGCCTCCGTGCTGCGATAGCCACGGTCGTAGTGGCGATGGTGCTTCTGGTAGAACGGTATAGACCCAGACATGTTTCAGGCTGCTCCTTCACCTCCCTCTGGCTTTTCCTTCATGTTAGTATTCAAGATTGGACTTTATATGCAGGGAGTAACCACATTGATTCAATAAGATGCTTTCACTTACTGATGCTGCTCCAAGAAATGAAAAATAAACTGCTCTGATGCTACTCAGTCACCATTTGATCAAATCAAGCATCAAAACATTCAAGACATACAGTCAGGCACTTTCTCAGCATGCTATATGCAACATCCAGAACCTTGCAAATCCCACAATCCCTCTGCACTCTTACCCCGGACAAATTCCCTCAAGTTCCAAGCTTCAAAGCAAAATTCTGTCCAGTTCCGCTTTTACAGCCTGATATCCCAGCAAACCTACAGACAGGTGTGTACGGAGCTGTGGTCTACCCAACAAAAATAATGCTGGCACTGGCCACACTGTCCAAGCAGCAGTCACAGCCTTTTATGGTGAGGGTGGGGATAAATATAGCTGAGAGAAAACTGGTGGGGGTCAGGTTAATTCCTGTAGTGCAATGCATTAATGAGTGAAGGTCTTCGGGGCAACAATCAAAGCAGCCAGAGGAGGAAACAAACACAAGATGACTTAAGTAAAAAAAAATCTTTAAGGGTATTTTACTATTTTTTTATATCTTGTGACTCTTTACCCCTCCTCTCTGGAAGAAAATAATCAAAATAGTTTTAGAAAGTACCTGTAAAATAAAAAACTTTAACAGCTGGATGGCTGTGTGTACAATTAGTTGAATCCAGTGTGGGTTCTTAGACAGGACACATTGACTGTATATAGAGAACTGGACTGAACAACTGTGACATCACCCATAGAAGATTCCTTACCTGCGGCTCCAACAAAATTTTTAAAATTCAGTCGTCATTTTTCTGTGTCGCCATGTTGGAGCCAGACAACATTTTCACAAATGTGCAAAACTTTATCAACTTCTAGAAATGTCGAAAAAAATATTTTGAAATTACACTGTTTCCATTAAATTATAATTATGCGAATAAGCAGAAACCAACTCACGCGATAAGTCATTCAAAAACACGGAGATGGATGTGAACAACACGTTGATTTATAACAGATACATTCAAATTTCTTCCTGGGTACTAGCACTCATCGTCATCTATCAAAGGAGACGTCAGCGTCTTATTCATGGCGTGGAGTGATGGTGCGCGGATGTTGGTCATGTGACTCATTTAATTAAAAAAAACTGCTTCCATCGTGCGAAATATGTTCATTACGATACCACCTCCTCCAAGCACAAAAACTCATTTTGATGAATACAGATTTTTTCGAATTTGTCGTGTTTCTATTAGGAGAATTTATTCAATTTTCACAATTTCATAGTCAAAGGAAATGCAGCTGATTGGTCCAAGTCTGTCTGAATCAATGTTTCTATGGCAGTTACTGCTGAAAACATTAGTAAGCTTGTTCAAAGTCCACCCTCCTTCTACTGACAGCAAATCAGGAAAATCTGTCTGAGATGGGGAGCCAGTGGGCACCACATGCTTTTAATGAGGTATCTGATTGGTCAGTTAATAGCTTGCATAACTTGCAATTAAAAAAAATATTCTCAAGAACATGTTAATAAAAATGTATCAGTGCAGGAATAATTAGTTTGACAAATAGAATGACTGAGTAACAGCTTTTTATTTCTCAGTAGAAGTCTAAGGGATTTTGAGGTCCAGTTCTCTATATACAGTCAATGGGAAAAAACCTACTACTTAACTATTCACTCATACCAAGTCTGGGTCTCCCTGTGGCTGTCTCCAGCCCGGATAAAGTACAGGGGTGTATCAGGAATGCATACAAATCAAATGTGTTAATCAGTGAAAGCTCAGTAAGCACAACTGGATATGAGGAATACCGGATTATAAGACGAATTTTCTCATTTTGAACACATTTTGAGGATATTAAAAAAATACAGTAAGGATCATTTAATTAGGTCTGGTTAGTTATATTTACATATTTCTAGTTGAGATGCACCCCAAATGCTAAAATAAATGTTTTCTGTTTTTGTTTTTAATCACTGTTGCCATCACACTACCTACTACTACATTGAGACGATCCTGTGTAAAACAGGATGTCTTTTACTTTGAAAGGAAGTCATGTAAACCTCAGTTAAAACTATATCGTATTTTGAAAAAAAATGCAATTTTCTCCTTCTATTTGTGTTTTGCTTATGTCAACAAAACAACTTAATTTATATTTATCATATAAGTAAAATTAACATGAATACAAATCATTGTCTTTTATTTCTAAAGGGTGAAATAAAACTTTGTGGCTCCAACTAGTTTGTTGTCAATGAGAAATTGACCCAAAATACCATAATTATTTGTATTATTCATAAAATACATATTGTATTTTCAGATTTATTTTTAATTTTGGAAATGTGTCACGTTTTTAATGGAAAAACATATATATATACTTTTAT
>NC_050531.1:6189049-6195439 GCF_002922805.2 Oryzias melastigma | reverse complement strand
GTCATGTAAACCTCAGTTAAAACTATTTCATATTTAGAAAAAAAAACAATTTTGTCTCTATATTTGTTTTATTTATGTTAAAAAACTTCATTTATATTTATCATATAAGTAACAATAACATGAATACAAATCATTGTCTTTTATTTCTAAAGGGTGAAATAAAACTTTGTGGCTCCAACTAGTTTGTTGTTAATTTGGGAAATGTGTCATGTTTTAATGGGGAATATATATATATATACTTTCATAGACATTGTACTTTCAAAATAAGACTTGAACTCACTGTTTGATTGACATGAATCTCACATTTCTTCTTTAAAAAGTCTGCCACAACCTTGCAGCTCAATTGTCTGTCTGGCCTGTACTGTATGTCACTGCTAGTTCTCTTCTGCTCTGATGCTGCCGTTCTACTGCCTCAGCTGTGACCTTTGCTAACTTTAGCTAAGCTATTGTTATTCTCATGCAACAAATGCCACTTAAAATCTCGCAGTCACTCTCTCTTTCAGCCTCATTGAAGGACACGTATCACGTGTATTTATTTATATTTGATAGTTTCATGAATGCAAATGAGTGGATTTGCAAGTGGCACACAAAAAAAATGGGTCTTAGAAATAGACTAAAACACAAATATATGCCACTGGAACACTGATCCTTTTGTGATGAACATTTCTGGCTCTCACCCAGAACATTCCCACATAACACAAGGGTCGGCATAACAGCATAGCAAAAGTGTTCTGTGAGCCCATTAAAAGAGATTAACCCACTGATGGAGCAAATGCAGACACTAAGAAGGATCACCAAAGTTCATGCCGTTCATCCAATACATTTCATTACTCCCGTATTAAACTTTAAACCAATCAATCTCTCGCCAACATGATAGTTTTGAACTTCTGTGCTACTTTAAGGCTTGTAGGTCACCTACATCCAGCAATGGACTCAGATGTTCCTAAACTTAGGAAGAATTTGGCACAAAATCCAAGACAGGGACTCTGTTGGACAGACTTTAAGGCTGCTTATTTTACATTTAATAAAATCTTTCCAATCAGTGGTTGGAAAAAAATAGAATTATGTTGTGTTTGCACTGTCAAACTGACCACAGATGTCTGTTCTCTCTCTCTTTGGGATAAAACATATCGTTTGACATATTACAATTCATTAATCAGCTAAATCAGAGGCATTCTGGTTGTTTTCTTACTAAGGAGGAGCCACAAAGTCTAATTTCACCCTTTAAGACACCCATTTGTTTTTATGTTATTGTTACTATTATGATAAATATAAATAAGCTGTTATCTTTTTTGGCATAAATAGAAAAAAAACATAAACCTGAAAAAAATAGTCCTTTTTTCAAAAATTGAAAACTCGACAGAGGTTCACATGGCTTCCTTTCAAAATAAAAGACAATCTGTGTCACATATGATCATCTCAATGCAACAAATGAAGTATTAGGGAGTGTAATGTCAGCAGGGATATAAAACAAACTGTTTTTTATAGCATTTTTAGTACCTCTAAGCCAGAAATTTGTAAATCTAACTAACCAGAGCTAATTAAGTGAACCTTGTTGTATTTTATAAACCATAAGGTGCACTTAAAACCTTTTAAGTTTGTTTAGAAATAAGAAAATCCACTTTGTATTCTGATTAAATCTGCTTGACCTCCAACTGACTTTTTGTGGCATATGATGCTCAAGTGTGTCCAAACCTTTTACTTCTACTTGTGATACACAATGTCCTTCAGTTGTTTTTGAATGAGTTGAATAAAATCTGTTTACTTTATATTTTACACTTATTTTTGATTTTTTTTTCTTTAACCAGAGAGCCACAGGTGTAAAAGAGCCACACAGAGGTTACAGACGCCTAGGCTAAATAAATGAAGGTGATGTGCAATAAAATAAAATCAGAAAAATTCAATAATTCCAAAATATCCATAACTTTTTCTATATTGTAGTAAAGCTGAGTGTATTTAAGACTTTGGAATTACTTTTTTTTGTTTAAATAGAGACAGCCTCAAGTAAATATTTACTAGAAAATGTTATCAATAAGTAAATACATATTTCAAGGGGAAAAATCTGCTTTTGTTTACTTAATATGTTTAATCTTTACCCAAAACATTTTTTATTTCACTTGTTTCTTTAGATTTATTTGTCATTAGCTCTGAAATGAATTCATGACACAAAACACAGGTGAGTCTCTTTTGTAGAAGTGAGTCAGCTGTTCCGGGCTGAGCACTAAGCCTCATTTTGTTGCTCTGACTAAAGCAGCAACTGTTGGTTCACTTGTCACAGTCTATTATCATCCATTCTGTCATTTTTTGCCTTTATTAAAAAAAAAATAATAAAATAAATTAAAATCCCAAGATGGGTTTAAAGTCAGACAACAGTTGGCATTTTTCCAACTGTTTAAAAAGCATAAAATAAATTATGAAAGTCATCTAAAATGTATCACCTAAAAAGAAAATCTCAAATCATTGTGCAAACATTTACTTTGACAAGTAACAATACTTTGAAATTACAACTTATTTTAGTTAAGTTTCCCAAACAAACAAACTACCACATTCTTCCATAAAATGCTGCATTTGCTGTGTCGCCATTTTTCCAATGGGAATAATTTAAAATTCCTCATGGGATAATGAAAGAAAATGCGCTTTGCAGAGGAGGAAGAGACCTTTCTTTCCTTAAAAGGAAATATACAGGAACGGGGGCGTTTGTGGAAGTTGCGGTTACCTGAGGGGTAACGCGGTAAATTCGTAACATTATTATACATTCTAGGAAAAATGTATGATTAATTTTATGCTTCAGTTTTTATTAACGCACAATATCAACTAGTATTCAGATACATTTAGTGTTGTTGTATTTGTTTTGTGTAACCTGAGTGGTTTGGTCACTCCCCTGTCACCCCTATTTTCTCAGTTGGTTCATTCCGATCTTTAGTACGAATCCAAGAGTAAAATCAGGAAGTGAAGGGCGGTGGTTTACTCGCTCCGGATAGCTGACGAGTGTTTGGTCGTTGTAAGGTACGTAGATGTTGGTTTCATCCCATTTTTACCACTCTCTTTAAAGCATTTTAGCTTTTTTGTTCTGTTTTTAAAACTCTGTGTATATAGAACATGCTAGCTTGATGTTTGTAGTTCAATTAGACGCCATTGAAATGTTAGCTAGCTAGCTACGCAGCTAATGTTGATCTCATTGCGTTAGCATCGAATTCATCGCCATTAGTTGATTATTTTTCGAAATTATGTTGAATTTGTTTCAATAATAAATGATAAAATTGTTGTAAATAATGTTTGTGGGTTCATTTTTAGTATTGTGGGTGGTTTAAGTTAGGCCGCAAAGTTAGCATGGACGCAAGTACGCCAGGTGCAGCAAAACAGACTGGTTCCTGTTAAGTAAAAATGACTAGGTGATAATTATCTCTGTAAACGGAGCAAAGGCAGACTAGAAGTAAAACAATAAAATACAAAACTATACCTTAAAAAAGTAGCACTACAACTAGTTTAACGTGGTAACACACTGTTATGCTAGCAGCTAAAACGTTTATACTCAAAAATATATATATATTGGAAACATGGTTTAAATTGTTTGATTTCAGATTACATTTCTCATGTTTTTGTTTAATTTAGTACTTTAAGAGACGTGATGTAAACTTTTAACTATCAATATTTTATTTCTTAATTTGAAAATGACCTGTATTTGATTTAAAACCTCCCCAGACTGATGAAATTATGCTCTACATTCACTTTTATCTTAAACTAACATTGCTCTGTTATAGTTTTGAACCTATAGAGCAGTAAAACCAAATGCTATTTCAACAAGAGAGATCTCCTGATAAGGGCACATAGTCCAGTCTGAGGAATTTGCTGCTTCTTGCTGAAAGCAGTGATCTGACTAACCTACAAAAATGGAGAACATTTCCATATTTAGATCCTTCAGGGACCCCACTCTGGAGACTCACTGACGGTGAACTAAGTTACACCGCTATGTAGAAATTGTGGGTGAGATATTTTAGGTAACCGGTTAATCTGCTTCACCTTTGAACACACTGTCTCCAGGCAATTGTTTGTGTTGTAGCCTCAGTAAAACTTAAAATCCTCTCATTTCAAGGCTTTAGTTATTTTAATAAGATAAATGATTTTCAACTTGGTGGATTAAAAAAAAAAATCTTTGTAATGTGATTTTAGATCAATTTTGTATTTGTTATGCTTCAAGTTTTTATTTAAAGCTTATTTATAAAACTTTGTAATGGGAATTTTCTTTTAAAAAACATTAAATCAAACTATTTTGTCGTAAAGTCAAACCAGAATTTGTGATGTGATTCCACCTCAACAGATCAGAAAAAATCCAAATCCTTCACGATGGCGAGCAAAAAGGCTAAGGTCAAGTCCACCAAGAAGCGCCCTCAGCGCGCCACCTCCAACGTCTTCGCCATGTTCGACCAGTCCCAGATTCAGGAATTCAAGGAGGCCTTCAACATGATCGACCAGAACCGTGACGGCTTTGTGGACAAGGAGGACCTCCACGACATGCTCGCTTCCCTGGGTGAGAAAGTCATTTTTAAAGAGGCTAGTGAAAGTGTTCTCAACTTAAAACTAGTTTTACAAGCACACATACCTTCAGTTTGCTTTTCAAAAGAGTAGGAGAAATAATGAAACTCTAAGCATTCTTGACGAACTTTTGTTTTTACTATAAAAAAAATCATAAAAGTCGACAGATCCATGTTATATTTTTTGTTTATTTCTGCAGGAAAGAATCCAACTGAGGATTACCTGGAGGCTATGATGAATGAAGCTCCCGGACCGATCAACTTCACTATGTTCCTCACCATGTTTGGAGAAAAGCTCAACGGAACAGACCCTGAAGACGTAATACGAAACGCGTTTGCGTGCTTCGATGAAGAGGGAACGGGTAAGTTTTAACGCCTGGAATCTTTTGCGATATTCAGATATCTTTGAGTGTTTATAGGTTAGATTTTAATTTTTAAAACCTTTGTTTTGACTGCAGGTTTCATCCAAGAGGATTACCTCAGAGAGCTGCTCACAACAATGGGGGACAGGTTTTCAGAGGAGGAGGTGGACGAGCTCTTCAGGGAGGCCCCCATCGATAAGAAGAGTAACTTCAACTACGTGGAGTTCACGCGCATCCTAAAGCACGGCGCAAAGGATAAGGACGATTAAGGAAGCCCCGTCACCCCGCCTGTCTGCCGTCAGCTACAACACCGTGCCACAAACCGCATCTCTCCAAACAAACCAAAGCAATAACTCTTCACACTGTTTGCTGTAATTCTGCCAGATGTCTTTGTTTAGAATATCCTGTGCAGATGTGAAGTCACCGAATTTCGGAAGCTCCAAGGGATAAAGAAAATCATGCAATCGGATTCAGCTGAATTTATACATTTTATGACTTTTTGAATAAAGCCCTTTATTAAGTTGTATTTTGCTGACTGTTTCTCTTCCATAAAACATGATCTGAAAGTTAAGTTTGTCTTTTTTTCTGTTTTTCTGTTTTACACATTCTTGTCCAGCGGCTTCCTCTGCTTTGGAGTCTGTCTCAACAAGTCCTCTTATCCTACTCCCCAAATTCATTCAACGTGTTCTGACGAGCACAAGCATGACTTTTAATTAAAGAAGTGAAGAGAAAAGTAAAAAGGAAAGATGGTGGAGCCTTGTAGGTAAAGAGGGGTTTTATTCAGAAAAAATGACACTTGGTATTTGGGAAAAATAAGGTTTGTTTGACCACAAATCAAGACACATTTTAGTAAATAATTTTCTCAGGTTGGATAAAGCTGCGTTTTAGTACAGTTTTCTGTTTTTTTCCCCCATGGAGTCCAATTAAGTTGCTATTTTTTTAAACACTTTAATTATTTTTTTGGTTGCTGTAATTAGTGCTACCTATATTGTACAAACAAAACGAATTGTTAAATTAATTTGGAAAACTCCCTAATATTTCTGCTGGGTTAAAGCTACTTTTAGTTACATTTGTCAGAATTGTAGGTTTTGTCGCCCTCTAGTGTTTCAGGAAGAGTTTTGCTTCAACTTAGTGACGCGTTCAAAACTCCTAAAAAAGTTGGAAACTTAATAATCGTACAGTAATTTTCAACAGAGTTGAACAGTTTATGGTTTTTCTTTAGTTTTAGTCCCGCGGAAAGTGAGTGAAAAGCCAGATTGTAAATTTGACCTGATATTATCTTAAAATAAAAAAATGAAACAAACAAAATCGTTTGGAAAAGAAAGGTCAAAGTGTGTATTTGATAATTAATGATTGAATAAAAGTAGACACAAGAAAGAAATACGTATATAGCAACGGGTATTTTGTTATTTAATCTAAATTTGCAACTAAGATACAAGAAAAAGACGAGAACAACAATGAAATGTTGATATTTTTGCTCTTTGTTTCTATTTTCC
>NC_050531.1:6186929-6188304 GCF_002922805.2 Oryzias melastigma | reverse complement strand
CTCAGGTTGGATAAAGCTGCGTTTTAGTACAGTTTTCTGTTTTTTTCCCCATTGAGTCAAGTTACGTTGCTATTTTTTTAAACACTTGTTTATTTTTTTTTTTGGCTGCTATAATTAGTGCTACCTATAATGTACAAACAAAACGAATCGTCAAATTAAAACTCGAAATATTTCTGCTGGGTTAAAGCTGCTTTTAGCTACCTGTATGCCAGAATTGTAGTTTTTGTCGCCCTCTAGTGTTTCAGGAAGAGTTTTGCAACAACATAGTGACGCGTTCAAAACTCCTAAAAAAATTGGATAAATAATATTCGTACAGTAATTTTTTAATACAGTTGAACAGTTTATGCTTCTTCTTTAGTTTAAGTCCGGTGGAAAGTGAATGAGAAGCCGGATTGTAAATCTGACCTAATATTATCTTTTATAAAAAAATAAAAAAACGAACAAAATCGTTTGAGAAAGAAAGGTCAAAGTGTGTATTTGATAATTAATAATTGAATAAAAGTAGAAAAAAGAAAGAAATACGTATATAGCGACGGGTATTTTGTTATTTAATCTAAATTTGCAACTAAGATACAAGAAAAAGACGAGAACAACAATAAAACGTTGATATTTTTGCACTTTGTTTTCTATTTTCCGAGTTCTATTGAACGCATCACGCTTCAAACCTACGTTCGAAAATATCTCATCGGCGCTTTGACCTGTCCGGTGGTTGTCAGCTCCAGGTGAGCATGTATCTGTTTCCTGTTACATTAGTCCTTGTCGGGATTGCACAAACATGAGTTTCAAATGTAAAACAATGAAGAATAGAGTAAAAAAGGAAAAGTAATGTTGGGACTGGACATTTTATCTAATAATAATAAAAACAATTATACTTGGTACTTGGAAAAATTTAATTTTTACCACCAAGAAATTTTTTTCTAAAGACCTTTTTTATATGTTTGGGTGAAAATTCTTAGAAAATGAAATTCCAAGTTGCACAAATTTGCTTTATAGTTCTTAGACCATTTCTTTTAACTCAATATAATTTTGATTGTTCAAAATGTGTTGTTTTTGTCGCCCTCTAGTGTCGAACGGAAAGGTTCACAACTATTTGATGATGCGTTCAAGTATCTTAAAAAGCTGGGAACGTCAAAATCGCAAAGTCATTTTCAGTACAGTAGTAAATCTAATCATTGTTAGATCAAGATCAGCTATAAGTGAATGGAAAACCAGATTGTAAATTTGACCTAATATTATATTTATTAAAAGTAAATTAACTAATACGTTTTAACTGAAGAAAGGGAAACGTGAGCAATTTATACTGTAAAACTTAATTCAAAAATAAAAATATATGTATATAGTACTTTATAAGTCAATTTAATTTCACCTCCAAGAA